>NW_024544251.1:0-75704 GCF_018167655.1 Microtus oregoni
AAGCTTAGGGGAATGACATGTCAAATCAGGGGATGATAACTTCAGGAGTACCTGAGCCATCATATCTGCTGTTTTCTGCTGGAGGTGGGGAGTTCATCCATCCTGTAAAGATGTCAATAAGAGTTAAGAGATAATGGAGCCATTTTATGAGTAGGCATATGGGTGAAGTCAACCTTCCAGTACTCACCCAGTTGGTATATGGGCTGGTGTCCTTGGAGCTTGTGTAGGGGCTGGCATATCTTGAGGGCTTCCTGTGGGTTGACCTAGATACAAGTCTAGCAGGAGGAGTGGACCTGTAAGATATGCTCAAAATGAGTGGTGTCAAATGGGGTCTC
Source organism: Microtus oregoni (assembly GCF_018167655.1). Lineage (NCBI taxonomy): Eukaryota > Metazoa > Chordata > Mammalia > Rodentia > Cricetidae > Microtus > Microtus oregoni. The sequence goes on from NW_024544251.1 coordinate 336, forward strand.
TAGAGACAGATATTAGTTTCCACCAAGTCAGATTTCTTGATACAGTAGCAGAATTCTTTCTCCAGAAACCTGGAAGTATCAGGAAGACAACCCGGACATATTTATACCATGGTGTCATAGCAGAGACTATGTATTTGGGATAAAACATTTTTCCTAGGGCTGGTTTTAGCCTAATGAAATATATCTTTTGGTCTATACTTAGATGACAGCCAGTGGATATTTACTGAACAAAAGAGGTTTAGTGAGTGAAAGAAGAGAAGAGGGAACTGAACATTCCTGAAGGCTTCCATACCCTCTCTAATACTAACCAGTTCTTAAAACCTGGGGCCAGTAAAATCCAGAGAAATTTAAGACTCCTCAAACTCTTTGTAGTCAGTGCTTTGTCGGTATATCAAAATTCCATTTATCAATGCTAAAACTCTGAACCTCTAAAGTTACTTCTGAAACTGTTTATCCTGTTATGAAACTGATGAAAGAAGCAAACCTGTATGTATTTTTTACAGTAAACTTAAATAATGAACTAATGAGCTACCAAGGTGATTATAAGGTATAACCAAGGGTTATAAGGAACACTTTTAAACTGTCAAATCTGTCAGCACCACAGCCCTCAAACTGAGATGGATAAATTTTACCTGTGTAAGCAAAAATGTGACAGCTTCCCAGCTACCCCAGGTCTCTCCATGGCTGTCAAAGCAGTATCAGTCTTCTGCTGCCAAACCTAGAATGGACAGAATTTTCTTGAGAATAGAAACTTATCGGGGGACCAGCCTACTTTGTCTAGGCAAAGTGGGACAATCAGTTACCGAGTGTCCTGCTTGTACCCAGTCTGGACAAGTCTTGACAGCAGTTAAGGTGCAAAACAGTTCTCCACACCCTGGCTGGCTTTGCTGCATTTCAAGCAAGCTACAGCATAAGGTATTCTGCAGTCATCTGCAGCTTCCTTGGAGGAGATACAGGGGTGCTGCTAAGAGCTGGCATATCTCTATTATGAGAAGCTTTTTTTAATTAAAATGCCATATTCTCAGATCCATGAAGTGTTTGATGATCAGGGAATCATTTTCTGTTTGGTATATCTAAATTAAGCTAAATCTGAACATATTAAAGAAGTTGATCCTTTATGAGGTAACTGATGGTTAACTTGTATGTCTAGTGCACTGTTATAGAATATAACAATTTTCTGTATGACTTACTTTACCAAATTAGCTACAGCTTACCAGTTTTACAAAATGCAAGAAGGTTAAGAGTATATTTTTATATTGGTCTTTGTTAACCTTAACAGACCTTAGATAAGGAGAAACTCTTTGTTAAACAGTTTTGGTCATCACCTTACTGTATCATAAAATAAGAATAACTCAGTCTCTGGTGTTTATATGTGATTCTAAGACATAGAGCATAACCATAATCTGTAGAAGGCAAACCACATTTTCACATTGTAAACATTTTACCTCAGTATACAAGCATTGTTTTATATCCTATCTTTCATAAACCTTGTTTTCGACCAGGATGTGAATGATCATACAAAAATGCATGCTAATCTAAAATATATTGAACACCTTATGTCTTCTTGGTGGGGCCAGTCTATGTGGGACTTTATTTGAGATAGGTAGTAAAGTAATATGACCCCCTCTTTTCCATCCTTAGTCAAATGGTTGCGTCCCACTTGGTTTTACTTAATGGTGACTGTGCACATGTTGTTTTCTAGAGCAGTTTAAATTTGCAGTTACCAGTCTGAAGTTAACTTTTGTTACAGAGTTTTAACTGTACCCAATTACTCAGCTGTTTTTAATAAGATAGAACAGCATAAAACAACCTCTGTCATTGCATCAGATTTAATACTAGAAAGGCCCAGGGACAAATTCTGAGCATAGGCAGGTAACCTTAATAGCAATTCCTGACACATGGAAGATACAAATCCAGGCATCACAGACTAGTCAGAAACAAACATTGCATGGCCACATGCATTTATACACAAGAAAAAAAATATCCAGGCACAATGCACCCATCTATACAAAGTAGACAGGAACTTTTAAGAAACCATAGGAATAAAAGATGCTTCCAGGCCACAACATGGCTCCTCTTGGGTCAGAGCAGGTAGCACAACTTGGTTCCTGAGAGAGAGAGATACAGAGATACTAGCTCCCTTCAAGCCCCCCTCCATGTGTCAGATTGAGAGACTGATATGGAAAGCATATTATTTCTTCCCTAACTTTATTCATATGACAGATGAGTGTTAGTATAACATGGGTTCTCTGAGACATACACTACCTCCCTATCAACCTCTTTCATATGGCAGTGATTTGGAGAACACACTAGTTCGTTACATCCTCTATTTGAGGGGTCAAGGATTAGAGAATTTGAATTATGAGAGACAGACATGATTTCCTTCCAAGCCTCAGCAGTGGAATGGTCTTAGGGACAGAACACACAACTTCTCTCATTCAATCCTCTGTAGGACAGATCAAGTTATAGTTACATAGATTCTGAAAGACAGCTCCAAGCTTTCTACAAGCCTCCTCATTAGGACAGCCTGGAATGGAAAGCACACAACTTCACTCCTACCTTTTCCATAGGACTGATCAAGGAGAGCATGACATGAATTCTGAGAGAAAGAACTAGTCCCTCCTCCTCCACAAATACATCATATAGGGCTGACTGAGATATAGAGTGCACTAGTGCACTCTTAAAATCATCCTTCGAACAGATCATACTTAGGATGACATGGATTCTAGCAGACAGAACTAGTTCCTTCCAAGTATATACACTGAGGTAGAAATTATATTAGCTCCATTCTAAACTCATAGGACAAGGCAACTGAGGAAAACATGGATTCTGAGAGTTAGATGCTAACTTCTTCCAAACCTCCTCCATCATATAAATGGAGGTGGAGAACATGTTAATTTACAATTTGTCTCCTGCGTTGAACAGACATAGGTAGAATGATATGAATTCTGAGAGACAAACTCTAGTTTCCTCCAATCATCTTCATTAGGAGATACTAGAGGTAAGAATACAATAGATAGCTCCTAACTTCTTCTGTTGTAGAGAACAAGTTTGAACTATATGCATTCTGAGAGACAGATACTAGTTTCATCCCTCTCTTTTGCATAGGAGATACTGAGTGAGGTTTAGGGCATTTTAGATTACTTCTATCCTTATCTTTAAGATAGATCATGGGTATTAAAACCTTGGTTCTTAGAGAGACATTACTGCCCTCCAATCCTCTTTAGGAGAGTGGACTGTGTTGAAGAGCTCCCAAATTCCTTTTTAACTTCTACATAAGATATATCAAGTTATGATGATATTGATTCTGAAAAGCAGAGCCTAGCTTCCGCTAAGCCTCCTCCATTGGATTCACTGAGGTGGAGAGTACATTATCTCACTCTTAATCTCTAATCTTGGACTGACCAAGTTAGGATGCCGAAGATTCTAAGATACAGACATTAGGTACATCCAAGTCCCCATCATGTCTTAGAAGGATGGTGAGCATTTTCAATCACTTCTAAAGTTAAGCATAGGATAGATCAAGGTTAAGATCACAAGGATTCTGTGCATTAGAACCAAGTTCTCTCTGAAAATCCTCCTTAGCGCAGACTAAGTGTCAGGATATATTAGCTCACACTGTACCTCCTTCCTAGGATAGATAAAGTTAGGATGACAGTCATGCCAAGCCTTCTGTGAAGGACTATATTGAGGTAAAGAACATACGAGGTCATCCCTGTCCTCTTCAGTTGATCAGTCAAGGTAGCACAAGATGGATTCTGGAGGACAGACACAAGCTCCCTTCAGTCCTCCTCAGTAGGACAAACAGAGCTTGAGAGCACATGCTTTTACTCCTATTCTTCTTCATAGTACAGATTAAGTTAGGATAACATGGATGGTAAGAGACTGATTGACACTAATTCTCTCTAAGGCTTCCTCATATGTCAGACTAAGTGGCAAGCGCAGTAGGTTGCTTTTAATCTGCTACAGAAAAGAGACCAAGGATAATAGAACTTGGATGTTGAGATAGAGATACCAACTCCCTTCAATTCTCATCATTAAGACAGCAAAAATGAAAAACATAGAAGTTCACTCCTAACATTTTTCACAGAATACATCAATATAGGCTTGCATGCATTTTGTGGGACATAATCTAGCTCCCTTAATGACTCTGCCTTATGACATAGTGATGTTAAGGTCATACTAGGTCATTTGCTACCTGCTCTACAGTTTAGATCAATGTTTGTATGACATGCATTCTTAGAAGGACACTAGCTCTCTCCAAATCTCATCTTTGGGACATGCTAAAGTAGAATGTATTTTAGTTCACTCCTTCTCTCTGCATTAGAACAGAGTCAGCTAATCAAAAGATAAATTCAAAGAGACTGATACAAGCTGCCACCCTGCCTTCTCTCTAAAAGAGATTATTGTGTACAATATACGAGGACACTCTGATCCTTTGTAACAGGACATATCAGTTGATGAGGATGTGGATTCTTCTAAATTTATCTGTAGAACAGATCCAAATTAAGACATTGTAGATACTGAGAGAAAAACATTAGCCTTCTCCAATCTTCCTCTGTAGGACACACTGAGGCAGAAGAAACACTAACTCTATATTAAAGTTTTCAGTAGAACAAATCAAGTTAGGGCGGCATGTTTTCTGAGAGATACCAGCTCTCACTAAACCTCCTGTAGGACAGGCTGAGATGGAGAGCAAACCAGTTCATTCCTATCCCCTGTAATAAAATAAATCAATGTTAGGATGCCAATTCTGAGAGACAGTCACTATCTCTTTCCACACACCCAAAGCAAGACAAACTGAAGTAGTTGAGTACACTAGTTCCTTTCTAGTCATCTGTAGTACAGACCAATAATCAGATGAAATGGATTCTGAGAGACAGACATTAGCTCGAAAGTCCTACTCTGTGGGACACGCTAGAGTGCACAGTATGTTCATACTCTTTTAACCTTATTCGTAGGACAGATCAAAGTTAGGGCAACCTGAATTCGGAGAGAAAGAGAAAAGCTGACTCCATGTATCTTTAGTAATACAGACTGAGGTGGAGAACACAATAGTCCACTCATAACCTCCTCCATGAGAGATGTTAAGTTTCAGGAAAATGGGGATGATGTGGTAAAGTCCCTAGCTCCCTCCAAACCTCCTCTATAAATTATACTGTGGTGGAGAGTGCAGTACTTCAGTCCTGAACTCTGCCATGATAAAGATCAATTTAGAACAAAATGGACTCTGAGAGATAGATCCTAGCTCCTTACAATCCTCCTTTGTGAGACAGAATAAATTTGATAATTCCTCACTCCCTTTCTCCTTGGAATGACATATCAAAGTAAGGATGGCATGCATTTTGAGAGATAGGCACTATCTCCATCCAAGCCCCTCTGTAGAATCGGCTAAGGTAGAGAACACACTAGTTTATTTCTAACCTTATCCATATGATACATCAAGGATCAGACAGCATGGATTCCAAAAGTCAAACATATTTCCCCCCAGGACTCCTCTGTAAGACAGGCTTCAGTATAAACTAAGCTTGTTCACTCCAAACTTTCTCCATATCAAAATTTAATGGGATGGATTCTAGAATAAATTATAAGCTTGATCCATGCCACCTCTTTGGACAGAGAGAGGTGAGAGTGTACTAGCTTATTTCTGAGCTCTCCTGTAGACCAGATCAATATTTAGTTGACAAGGACTGAGAGATTGGACACTCACTCCTCCCAATCCTCCTTTCTAGGAGAGATTGACGTATAGTGCACAATTCATCACTCCTCTAATTAACCATAAAATAAATCCAGTTTAGGACAACATAGAATCTGAGAGACAGACTAGCTTTCTCCAAGCCATTTAGTAGGAGATAATGAGGTATAGTGCGGACTACTTCACACCTAACATCTTCAGTAGAACAGAGCAAAGATAGGATAGCATGGTTTCTAAGAAAATGACAGGAGGTCCCTTCAAGACTCTTCAGTATGAAAAAGGCAGGTGGATTAAACATTTGTTCACTGTTAGTGAACTATAAGAGAGATCAAAGTTAGGACAAAGAAACAAAGTTTCTGGCTGTGAGAAATTACCTCCAAATGTACTCAGTAGGACAGACTTAAGTAGAGAACATATTAACTTACTGCTAATTTCCTCCAAAACATAGAACACAGCAAGAATGACATGAAATCAAAGATAGACACTGCCTACTGCCTGTTAATTCTTTTTGTGACAGATTGAGATGGAAAGCATGATATGTCACCACCATATTCTTTCTAGAACAGGTCAAGTATGGTGAGATAGCATGCAATTCACTGAAAGACTACACCATAAGATATACTTAGGTAGAGAACACATTAGTTCATTCCAAAACTCCTGCATTGGATCAAGTGAGGAAAAACAGGAACTCCGAGAGACAGAAACTAGCTCCCACCAATCCTCCTGTGAACAGACTGAGTATGCGAGGGTACTAGCTCACTCCTGTCCATGTTTGCAGTACAAATCAAGTTAATATGTCACTGATTCTCAGAGAAAAAGAAACAGTAGCTCCCTGCAAGTCTGCTCTCAAGAACAAATTGTAGTGGAAGATAACACTGGGTTACGTCTATCCTCCTTCACATTTCAGATAAAGTTAGCATCACATGGATTCTGAGAGAAAGACATGAGCTCTTGCCAAGCTTTATCTGTATGACAGAATGAGGTGACAAGCATACTACATCACTCCTAACTTCCAAGGTTGGACAGATCAAGGATAGATAGGGCAGCATGGATTCAAAGACACAAAGAGTAACTCTACCCTGTCTTCCTCAACAGGATATACTGAACTATTTATTGATCACACTAAGTTACTTTCATTCTTATCCATAGGGGAGATCAAGGTTAGGATACCATGGATTCTGAAAGACAGATATTAGCTCTTTCCAAGACTCCTCAGTAGATGAAACTGGGCTAGGAAGCAAACTATTTCTCTCTAAAATTCTGCCATAGAGTAAATGAAGTTACAAAGGTATTGATTCCGAATGATGGTGACTAGCTTCCACCAAGCCCCCTCTACTGGATGTACTGAGGTTAAGGCCACTATACTTGACTTCTACCCACCTCTCCTAGAAGGACCAAGATAGAATCATGAGGATTCTCAGAGACATCTGAGAGCTGCTTTCTATCCTCTTCTGTAGGGAAGACCCAAAGTGCAGAGCAAATAATTCCATTCCTAACCTCATATTTAGGAAAGAAAAAGAAAGGACAAAATGAATTTTAAGCGATAAACAATAGCTTCCTACATGTCCCATGCAACAGACTGAGGTAGAAAGAACACTCATTAATTTCTATCCTCCTCACTAGGATGGATCAAGGTCAGGACAACATGGATTCTGAGAAACAGATGTTAGCTCCCTATAGCCTCTGCTTAGGATAGACTGTGCAGTACAGTACATAGGGTCACTCCTAAAGTTAACCCAAGGGCATATCCAGGTTAGCATGGCATGAATTCTGAGAGACAGACTCCTAAAGTTAATCCAAAAGCATATTCAGGTTAGCACGCCATGAATTCTGAGAGAGAGGCTTGACTGTCCTTTAAGCTTCTGTCATTGTATAGACTGAGGAGGTGAGCACCATAGTTCACTCTGTGCCTCTTCTACTGGAAGATGTAGTTTGAAATATTAGAAGATGGCAGAAATAAATGATCCCTCCATCTCTTTTATACAAGCTAGACTGGAGTAGATGAAGCTATTTCTTACTTTTATCCTTTTTCTGTAGCAAATAGATTAATGTGATAATAAACTTGAATGTTCAGAGATAGACAGTAACTCCCACCAATCTTTCTCCATAGCAAAGCCTGATGTAATGAACATACTAAATCATTCATAGCCTCCTCCCCAGCACGAGTCAAGCTTAGCACAATATGGATCCTGAGATACAGATACTAGTCACTCTAAGACTCTTCAGGACAGACATATGAGGTTTGAAACCTAGTTTACTTCTAACATTAACTGCAAGACTGATCAAAGAGTTAGGATAGCTATGAGAGAAACTAACTTCCTCAGAGTCTACTGAATAGGACAGAGAAAAGTAGAGAGCACATAATTTTACTTCTAATCTCTTCTACAGGACAGAGCAAAGTTAACACAACATAGATTCTGAGGGACAGTCGTTTGTTGTTGATCTGTCCTATAGAGGATTTGCTGATAGAAATTGTGTGTTCTGTCCCTAAGACCTTTCCACTAGTGAGGCTTGGAGGGAAATAATATCTGTCTCTCATAACCCATATTCTGCATTCCATAAGTATAGATTGAGGTTAGCACAAAATGAATTCTGGGTGACAGATATTAGCACCCTACAAACATCATCTTTATGAAGGAGTGAGGAGTAAAGCACACTATTCAACCCTCAACTTGTTCCATTGGAGTGATAAAAAAGGATGATGTGGATTCTGAGATACAAACATTAACCATCCCCTTTCAAGTATCCTTTGCAGAACAGAAGGAGGAAGAAAATACTTTATTGGTTCCTTTCAAAAATATTACATTTGGCATATCAGGATAGGACAACTTGGATCCTGAGAGATAGTCACTAGATTCTACAAAGCCACCTCCATGTACAGACTAAGGTGGAAAACACATTAGTTTACTCTTTCACCTCCTTTCTTTAACATACAGAATTAGAACTATGTGAAGTCTGAGAGACAGACTTCAGCTTCTTCTAATCTTCTTCATTAGGAAGACAGGAGTGAACAGCACACTAGTCCAACCTTAGTCTCCACTGTTGTATATGTTGGGTGTGGCTACATACATTCTGAGAAATAAGCTCCCTCCAAATGTTTTCCAAGGGATACACTATGATGTAGAGCAGTTTTCATTCTAGCCTTATCTGAAGTATTGATCATGGTTAATAGAACAGGGGTTCTGAGATGCAGACAGAATGGTTCTCTACCAGCATCCTCAGCTGAGCAAGCTGACACTGTGAGTCAGCAATTTCATCCATCACTCGATCCATAGGATACACAAAGGGCATTCTGGGAGAAGAGCAAGGGAGTAAGAGAGTGAGGATGAGAGAGGTAAAGACAAATGTAGAAAGAGAGAGATAACATCTCTCTTCAAGCCCCCTTTTATATGTCAGATTGATCTAGAGAGCACACTCTTTCCCTCCTAACTTTATCCATATGAAAGATGAGTATTAGTAAAACATGGGTTCTGTGAGAAACACACTAATTCATTACAAACTTCTCTTATATGACAGACTGATTTGGAGAACATACTAGTTCATTACTTACTCTATATGACGGGTCAAGGAATATAGAATATGGATTATGAGAGACAGACACTACTACCCTCGAAGCCTCAGCAATGGAATGGTCTTAGGGACAGAACACACAGCTCCTCTCATTAAATCCTCTACAAGACAGATCAAGTTACAGTTACATAGATTCTGAGAGACAGCTCCAAGCTTCCTACAAGCCTCCTCATTAGGACAATCTGGAATGGAGAACACTCCAATCCATTTCTACATGACTGGTCAAGGAGAACATGACATGAGTTCTCAGCAAAAGGACTAGTCCTTCCTCCCCCACAAATATATCCTTTAGGGCAGGCTGAAATAGAGAGTGCACTAGTGCATTCTCAAATTATCATGGTTAGGACAACATGGATTCTGACAGACAGAACTAGTTTCCTTAAAACCTATAGGCTGAGGCGGAAACTGCATTAGTTCCCTTCTCAACTCTTAGGACATATCAAGTTAAAAATCATAGATTCTGAGAATTCAACACTAGCTTGCACCAAGCCTCCTCAACTATAAGATGGAGGTGGAAAACATACTGGTTTACGGTTTATCTCATTTGCTGAACAGACAGAGGTAGAATGACATGGCTTTTGAGAGACAAACTCAAGTTTGCTCAAACCTTCCTCATTAGGAGAGACTAGAGGGGAGAACACTATAGATCACACACCTCATAACCAACTTCCTCTCTTGTAGAGACCAAGTTTGAACTGCATGCATTCTGAGAAACTGACACTAGGTCCACCCATCTTTTCCATAGGATGTACTGAGTGAAAGGTAGTGCACACTAGGTCACCTCTCTCCTTATCCGTTAGATAGGTCATGGGTATTAAATCTTGGGTTCTGAAAGAGAAGGATTACCTCCCTACAATCCTCTTTAGTAAACTGGACTGGGTTGGAGATCCTCCAACTTCCCTCTTTAACTCCTCCATAGGGCAGATTAAGTTATGATGACATTGATTCTGAGAGTCAGAGCCTAGCTTACTCCAAGCCTCCTCCATTGGATACAGTGACAAGAAGAATACATTATATAACTCCTAACCCCCTATCTGGAACTGACCATGTTCGAGAATTCTAATAGACATTAGTTTCCTTCAATCCTCCATCTGATAGACTGAAACACAGAGCAAATTGACAACATGGATTCTGAGAAACAGACACTAGCTTCCTCTAAGGCTCATTCATACAGCAGTCTGAGTTGGAGAGCACACTCATTCGCTACTATCCTCCTGTGTAGGACAGATCAAGGTTAGGACAATGTTGACAGAAGTTTCTGTCCTGCCCGGTCCCACAGCTATTCAGTCCCAAAGAAACACACAGAGGCCTACATTAATTATAAAATGTTTGACCAATTATCTCAGCCTTCTTATTAACTAACTTTTATATCTTAAATTATCCCATAATTCTAGTCTGTGTTAGCCACGTGGCTTGGTACTTTTTATCAGTGAGGCATTCTCATATTGCTTCCTCTGCATCTGGGTGACAACTGCAGACTGAGCCTTTCCTCTTCCCAGAATTCTATCTTGTCACCTTGCATATACTTCCTACCTGACTACTGGTCAATCAGAATTTTATGAAACCAATACAAGTGACAAATCTTTATAGGTTACAAGACCATTGTCCCACAGTTGAACAATATGGATTCTCAGAGACAGACAGTATCTCCCTTAAACCCTACTCTGAACAATAGCTGGAGAACATGTTAGTTCTTTTCTGAACTCCTCCACAGGACGTATCAAGTCAGAAAAATGGGATTTTGAGACTCCATCCCTGGTTTCCTCTTGTCGGCCTTATTTGGGTAGACTAGACTGGAGAACAATACCAATTTATTCCTAACATTTCCTTAGCTTGAAAGACAACAAAACAGCATGAATTATGGATTCTGAGAGACAGTTGCTAGCTTCCTCCAATCTTCAATCTTAGGATAGGCTGGACTGGATAGCACACTACTTTACTCCTCATATCCTTTGTTGTACAGACTGTGTTTGAACTGCATTCACTGTGAGAGACAATATTAGCTCCCTTCATCTCTTTTCCATAGGATGTACTTAGGTATAAAGAACTGTGTAAATTCTATTTTTAGCTGTAGGATAGATCACAGATTTAAAAAAAAAAACAACTGCATTTGAGAGACACACACTAAATCCATCATAGTCTCCCCAGTAGAACAGAACGAGGATGGATATACAAGTTCATCCTAACTATAGGACAGATTGAGGTTAAAACAACATAGATTATGAGTGAGAGGAGGGAAGAAAGGCAAAGAAAGGCAGAGAAGGAGAAAGTGATATAGGTAGAAAGGTAGAGGGAGAGAAAGAGAGAAGAAGAAGAAGAAGAAGAAGAAGAAGAAGAAGAAGAAGAAGAAGAGGAAGAAAGAGAGAGAGAGAGAGAGAGAGAGAGAGAGAGAGAGAGACTAGCTCCTCCCAAGAACCTTTCACATATATAACTTATCTGAAAGGCATATTAGTTCATTTCTAATATTTTTCAGGAGACAGATGAAGGTTATCAAAACACTGATTCTGTGAGACAGGCCCTACTTCCCTAAAAACCCCTTCTGTAGGACAGACTTATATGCAGGACATCCTAGAACATTCGTAACTTTATCTGTATGAAAAACCTATGGAGACACAAATCCCTCCCTTGTCTTCTTCCCACCCAAACTCCCCCTCTTCCATGCACCCACCATTGATGCCCAAACTTTTGGAGACCCAAATCCCTCCCTTTTCTTCTTCCCACCCAAACTCCCCCTCTTCCATGCACCCACCATTGATGCCCAAACTTTGGAGACCCAAATCCCTCCCTTGTCATCTACCCACCCAAACTCCCTCTCTTCCATGCACCCACAATTGATGCCCAAACCTTTGGAGACACAAATCCCTCCCTTGACTTCTACCCACCCAAACTCCCTCATTTTTCACACACTCACCATTACTGCCCCAAACCTTTGGAGACCCAAATCCCTTCCTTGTCTTCTTCCCACCCAAACTCCCACTCTTCCATGCACCCATCATTGATGCCCAAACATTTGGAGACCCAAATCCCTCCCTTGTCTTCTACCAACCCAAACTCCCCCTCTTCCATGCACCCACTATGACTGTTCCTAACCTAGTGAAGAACAAATCTCTCCGTTGCCATTCACCCACCCATCTTCCCTCTCTTCTCCTATAACCATCATTTTTCCTTCCCTTTCCTCGTTTCGCCTTTAGTCACTGTAAAAGACACATAGCTTTTCAACTAAATTGAATTTATTTTCAATTTAAGAAATTTATACCAATGCAATTTTCTTTGTCATATTTGGGCATTCCCTGTCTTCATGATAGCCATCTTATTGGATCTCCCCCTCATCGGCTGCTGCGACCACGCTTGCTTCTCCAGTAGTGTGCACCTCGGCTTCCTTTTCAGGCTCTTTCTCCATAGGTTCAGGCATTGCAGTAACAGCTTTCACTTTGATTTTCTTCCGTTCGAGGGCAGCTGCCTCTTCGGCCTCCCTCTTCCTCTTGTTCTTCTTCTTCCTGTGTTTGCTTTTCTTGTGTGCCTGGAATGGCAAGAGGTGAACACAAGAATTAGTTAATAGAGGGAGAAGTCAGGAGAGGCATGTGAAGGACACTTTGTCGGAAGAGGTGAGAATTGATAAGGGATTTATGCCAGGAAGGAGAGAGGTAGTGACTTTAGGTAAGAGTAAATGAGTAGAGGAGGGAGCTCCAGTAGGGTTTGTCAACTCACCTTTCCGCACGACATGTAAGGTGGATACTGCTTTAGAGCTGCCTTTGTCTTCATCATAAGGACTGGCCCATTCGCTGCCATCGGAACATCACTACAGGATGTTGGGAGGTCCATGTCGGACAGTGATTCCTTAGATTCCTTTGCTAGACTCTCCATCACCAAGTCGCATGAGCGCGTGTTGTTTCTCCCTCGAGGGGCTGTGAACAACTGGCAGGGTAGGGAAGGCCACACCCTCAGACCTGAGTCATCATCAAGGTCTCGACCAATAGTAGGTGAGCTTGTGCTCTGACATCACAAAGCCTGGTTCTGACCCACAAGAATGCCTGGGGAAGGAAGGAACAAATAGTGGACTGTACCACTCCTGACACTTTGATGATAGGGGGAAGATATTGAGAAGGCAAAGAGAGTTTGGGTTTAGATGGAGACTTTGTTTAATAACTCTAAGTCAAATTTTCCACCTCAACCTTTTTTTACATATCTACCTTTGTTGTGGTAGAACACATGACAGATCATTTGCTTCTCCAAATCCTTCAACAATACCATCCCTGTCAATTGTTTAGTCCAAAATGTCCGCCTCAATCTTTGGCTAGTATCTTGAATGTCTTCCCTAAAATCATTCCCAAATAACATTCCTACTCCATGGCTTAGCCTGTTGACCGTACACACACACAGTCACACACACTCACACACACACACACACACACACACACGCGAATACTTGCATCTCCACATTCCTCTGTACCTAATGAATATACGCAAACCAGTGTCCATATCTTGTCTGGCTGTGTAGCAACAAATCATGGCCTCCAGGCTTCCACCTTATCCCAAGTCAGGTGACGCAGCCTAGCCTCAATATCTCTTTTACTGTGGTGAGCATACAGCCTCCTTTTATATACTCACTCACCTAAGGAGGCTTTCTACAACCAACATAAGCCCAGTCCATAACCAGGGTTCTCCTATCTTCTGGTGTCTAGCCAATTGAGAATATCACACAGTATTAGACACTTGATTTTTAACATTCTGTTATGTATAACCTGGAAACCACAAGAAATGTTCAATCTTGGTCTGGACTCCTTGCCTTATAGTAGTGAATTTTAGGCTTCAACATGTTGCAGCCTATTTAGAACAGTTTTCCTATATTATAGAGAACATCTGGGCTACATCCAGATATAATCCTATTTAGATAAACCAACAGGGGTCTTAGAGTTGCCCATACCTCTTCACACCATACCCAGACTTCCTATGTCCCCCTCCAGGATTTATCCAGGTGAAGATATCCATACTCTGTAATTGGTTTTCCATATTCAGTGGAATTTATCCTAGATTGAATAGTCCCTGTCCCATCAAAGAATGGACCCTTGCACTCTGCAGTAGTGATTTTTGGCATGTTTTAGGGACACAAATCTCAAAACACAGCATGATCCCACCAGCTACTACTATTCTGTAGCCAACACTGAGAGTTCCCCAACACTTATCATACCTGTACTGGCTAATGGAATAACCCCACTCCTTATGAAAAGTTATCGTGTCCTCCTAAAGTTCGAACCTAGTGAATATTTCCTGTTCCAAATACTGTTTTTCCACATCCCTCCAAACATAGCTCATATTGATGTGGGATTCCCTTTTGTATATCTATGTATCATTATGATCCATACCAGTAAGGCTCTCACTGGTAGCTGCTGGTTTTCTCCTTCAGCAGCTACATGGCATCTCCCTGACTCTGCCTACTTTCTCTCTATATCTCTGTTCAGATTTCCTGCCTGGCTATATTCTACTAATCGATTGCCCAAAGCATCTTCTTGAATAACCAATGGTAATAAAACATATTCATAGCATATAGGATTCCTAGTCCCATCAAATCCTCCTGTGCTGTAGACAACATATACATTCCCACTGAGACAACCCCAACCTCATCAAACCACAGGATCTCTGGCTGACTACATAATATCACAGCATGCCAAGACTGTCCAAATCCTTCTACAATGCCAAGAGAAGTAAGTGCACCTTTCGAGCAGATAATTCTTTTCCTACTCCAGTAGAGTCCAGACCTGATGAAACATCCAGTGAGAACTCTAAAAGAGCTGTTTTCTCACACTTACAGTGACTTTTAGCTGTTTGCTGAGTTCCAAACCCTAGGCGCCATCTTAGTCCTACCGTGCTTTGATAGATAGTTCTAAGCTTCTGCTGGCACTTTCCCTCCAACTGGCCTTGTCCTAGCACATTCTTTTGTGCTGTATCCAGCATCTACATTCCCAACAGTAACCATCCTACCTGAATCCATCTGCAGGATGATTCCGATGCCTAAACCACTTCATTATATAACCAGACATCCCACAACCACCAGGACCCAACTTTAGCCAATTGAGTAACCCACTACACACAAGTGAATATTTGATTTTCCACATGCAGTCTGACTTACAGCTGCCTCATGTGCCTTGCATTTGCAAATTTTAGGCCTGTGAAGGTTTTCAAAGCCTTCAGCCAAGACTAGGTCCAGCAACTCCTTCTTTGGTACAGTCAACAGTTAGGCTCCCCTGAATTTAACACACCTACACCCATGCATGAATTAGTTGCCCTGCTTTCACAACTCCATTTCCAATCCAGACTTTCCATATCTTCCCCAAAGACCAAGCCCAGAATATTTCCCCTACCAGATAGCGTTTCCCCATATGCCAACAAACAGATCATAAGTCACTACAAGTGTCCAAGTCTAGTTTTTGCCACTGATATTCTTGCATGTTGTAGTAATGCTCACAGGATTCAACAGAGTTCCAAATGTGAGGGCCGAATCCCAGCATCTACTCCTGTCCTCCAACCAACATACATTGTCCTACAAGGACCTGCGCTGCTTGAATCTACATATAGTACTCATTTTGCTAACTATCTTACCCGAATCCAAATTCTGTATTCCTGAGTCCTCCACCATGGTATGGCCTGGTAAGTACTCACTCCCTCACAACCAGATATTTCATATTCTATCTCTATCTGGATCTAGCCTCTTTCCCAAAGTCATTATACAAATTTAGTTTGATCACATAAGTAGCAATATCTAGGCTTCTATAATTTCGGAAATCCCATGTCTTGGCCTTCCACGTGTGCGATTGCCGACATACATGCAGCAGACAAGTTGCTACCTTCACCCACCCACAGTACCCTCTGTGTTACCTGCAGCACCCTACTCTACCACATTCCTAATGTTCTCCTCCAGGAACTGGCTTCTTATTTAAGCCACCAACCAATACTTGTTTTCCATATCCATCTGCATCTAGCTTGAGTTTAACAGCCAGCACCCCTGCATAATCTGGCTGTTTGCCTCTTGAGTCAAGGGTCTTCTAGGGAGTATGGTCCCAAATAACTCAGCTCAGACTATTCTCAGGAATCCTCCTTTTCTGTCGTGAACATCTAGGCTTTGCTAGCACTTACCCTGCACTAATACATCCACGGGACACTTTAGGTACAGTATAGAGCATTATTCCTTATTCAGATTTTCTATGTCTTCCCAGGTTTTAACTTGTTTAGTTTAGTTACCCACTCAGTACTTTGTACATAGAGGGCTTGATCTACCCAAGTTGCAACAACCAGTGTCCTGGTCTTCTCCAGCTGCCTCTATAGCAATCTCCGGCATTCTTAGACCCATCAACTTTTTTTGTGCTGTTGACAGCATCTAGATTCCCACAAAGACTATCAGTCTCTCATAGAACCAGAGGAGTTGTGGCTGCCCTACATGACCATTCTATCCCCAGACTATCAGAATACTCCTCCATCGTCTAGATTTCAGAGCACTGCTCTGCATCCTATCATTGTTTTTCTAATACAGTGGAGTCCAGACTGGATGGAACATCCAGTGTCATCCCTAGATTTCAATAGTAGTGACTTCTAGCTGTTGGTAGGGTTCCAAATCCTTTGTTCCATCTTAGTCCCACCATGGTCTCTTAGGCTGAATGCAACATATAGTGTCCTGCATGAATCTCCTGAAACAACACTTACACACAGGACACTCTAGGCTACCTATACAACACAACTTAATACCCAGATTTCCCAGAATACCCATGTACTCCCCAGAGTCAAGCCTGTAGACTAACACCAAATGTACTCATCATACATGATTTTCTACAACTTGCTGAATTGATCACAGTACTCTAGCCTACATAGACAAACTATAACACATAACAGGTGCCTCTAGGATTCGGTAGGGTGTATAATCTCACACCCCAGCACAGCCCTCCATCTATTCATGTGCTATAGTTAACATTTAGTTTTTCTACAATAGTTGTCCTATCTATGGCCACAGGACTAGATGTTCACTATACCATGGCACTCTATACACAAACTTCCCATCCACTCCCCAGAGTCTAGTTACTGAAACTCCAAACACAACCCAATATTTCTGTTTTCATGTCATGCAAAACATAAATCCCATGCTGCATGCAGTTTGGCACAGATGTCTGGACTCCTAGCCTTGCTGTAATGACCCCTAGAATTCAACAAGGTCCCCATTCCTTGGCCCTAGCCTATGCCAAGCATTTTGTCCTTGGCTGTAGCCTACATCTATGCTCCCATAGGGATGTACCCTAGCCCTGTCTACCCACATCTACTTTCAGAAAGCCTTGTGACACATAAAATACACCAATAAATACACAGACTTCCTGTGGTCTCCTCCTGGGTGAGCCTGGTGTTTACATCCCTATCTGACATTTTATTTTCTGGCGTAACTAGAATGGTCGAACATCCAGTGACCATGACTAGTGTTTCTAAGAGTTCCTTGTACTTGATGGCTCTAGGCTTCTGCAGACTCTGGTTCCTCCAACTGACCTTGTCCTAGCCTATTCTTTTGTGCTATATCCAACTTCCATACTCTCAACTTGAACCATTCTACCTTCATTCAATCACAAGTGACATTTAAATGATTAAGCCACCTATCTTTGTCCCTAGACATCCCACATGCTCGGCCTCCAGGGTTTAGCCTAGTGAGTAATAACCAACACAAACATGAATACTTGTTTTTCCACATGCAGCCTGACCTACTAGAAACACACTTGCCTTCCATTTGTGAGCTTTAGGCATCTACAGGATTGAATGTGTGCAGACAAGCTTAGGCCCTACAACTTCTACTATGCTTTAGTGAACAGCTAGGCTCCCTCTGCACTCAACGTTCTTGCACACATGCCCAGACTGTCCATATCCTCCTATAAAGTCGATAGAGGTATGCACCCTTCTGCAAAGATAATTGTTTTCCCAAACTAGTGGAGTCCAGACCATCTAGTGGCATCCCTAGAATAGTGCTTGTTCTCACTCGCAATGACTTACTTATATCTACCTATCTGTCTATCTATCTACCTATCTATTTTTAATCTGAGGGAAGGCTTCTCTATGTAACTTTGAAGTCTATGTGTGCACTAGCTCTGTAGACCAGGTTGGCTTCACACTTACAGAGATCCTCCTGCCTCTGCCTCCCAAGTGCTATGATTAAAGTCATGCACCACCACCACCCATCCTTGTAGTGACTTCTAACTTTTGTCAATGTCCGAAATCCTTTGCTTCAGACTAGTACTACCATGTTCTTCTTTGCTATAGGTAAGATCTTGGTTCCTGCATGAAGTTCCTGTTACAACACTTAGCCACAGAAC
The DNA here is from genome assembly GCF_018167655.1 of Microtus oregoni. Lineage (NCBI taxonomy): Eukaryota > Metazoa > Chordata > Mammalia > Rodentia > Cricetidae > Microtus > Microtus oregoni. The sequence continues at coordinate 18,936 of NW_024544251.1, forward strand.
ACTGTGTGCTGCCTATACAACCCAACTCTGTACTCAGATTCCCCATGACCACTCCAGAGTCAGGCCTGTTAATTATCCCTAACATACTCATCATAAATGTTCTTGCACATCCTGCTGAATCTATACCAGTACCCCAGCCTAGACAAACAACTTATACTTCAGAGCAGAGGCCTTCAGGCTTCATCATGGTCCCAAATCTCATACACCCCCAATTTCAGTGCTATAAGGAACAATTAGAGTGCCACTAGTACTTGCCCTATCCACAGGCACAGGACTAGATGTTGACTATACTACCCCTCTCTATACACAAACTTTCTGTGTTCTCTTCCAGGGCCTAGTCTATTGGATATTCCACATACATCCCAATATTTCTGTTTTCATATCCTGTAGCGTGTAAATCATGAGCCTTAGGCAGTGCCACCATAGTAGCCTGAAATCTTTGCCTTGCAGTAATGATCTCTAACTTCAACAAAGTCCTAAATCCTAGTTCCCAGTTTAGTCCCAGTATTTCATCCTTTGCTCTAGCCTACATGGTGTGCTCCTGGGAGGATCATCAGTCATCGTACCAAACTAAGAATATTGCATACTATATTAATGAACAACCTAGAAAGATATGTCCATGAATGCAATAGTGGTACAAACTTTCTGGGAATAATCAGCTCCTTAAGAGTGAATTTAAGGTCTACTCTACAGAAAGCAACACATGCCTGCTGCTGTAAGCTTTGTCGAGAACACATGGTTATGGAGTTCCAAGGCCCCAGTATTGAACCTCATACTATTATTTTGTTAAATGAATGAAGTATCAAGCTTCACTCTACATTCATACCTCGATAACTACAGATTAGTGCAGTTCTCAGACCTCCTCAGAGACCTTGGTGCAGTAGATTATGTTTAAAAAAGACATTCAAAACTGGTCATCCTGGAAAAAAAATGAGAGTATGTGCAATGGGATATTTGTAGCCCTCTCTTCAAGACTCAGGTACCATTGCAGGGAGCATTTAAAAAGATTTTATGAGTCTGAGGCTGCAGATGCCAAGAGTGAAATTGTGATCTCAAGACATGACAGAGTCATTGCTCTCACAAATACAGAGCCGTCGTGATTGCATGCAAAGGCCTGTGTAAGATGAGGCCAGGTCATATTCCAGTATGCTTGGTGACTAAGCACTCAAATATATGCCAGTATGGTTTCCATCCACATTAACTCTCACACTTCTCTAGAAGACACCAACTGTCAGGAGTTTGCCATTTAGACTCCGGAGCCCTCCTACAGTGCATCTTTGACTATGGGGGATGGCTCAGAAGTCTGTACCTCTAACTGACAAACTACTGACAGTTGCTGGCTTCTAGAGAAATGTGACAGTTAATGAAAGGGAATGAAAAACAGGCTCTCATGTACTTGAATACTTACTTAGTTACCAAGAAGTGCAACTGTTTGGGAAATTAGGAGGTGTGACCATGCTGGAATGCATATAGCCTTTGTGGATTATATATGTCACTGAGGGTGGGTTTTGAGGTTTACATTCCCACATCAGGCCTCGTCTCTCTCTCTCTCTCTACCTACTACTGATGAATCAGTTGGTATGGACTCAACAACAGGCCCAGTGCCGTGTTTGCCTGAATCCTGACATGATTATCATGAATTAATTTCCTAAAATTATAGGCAAGCATCCAATTAACTAGAGATAAAGAGATCCAGAGACCCTTTCAAGTCTCTTGCATCTTGAAGTCCTGAACTGAGATTAGAGTTTAGCTAGAGGGACAGGGTATTGACATATAAGCAGTTGTGGTCAGGAGGTGGCATCTACCCTCCCTTAGCTCACCCATCATTGTCTAATTGTTAGTCTTATCTGGCAAGGTGGTTTGATAGTAGGAATTGTGTGAAATCTCTTTAAGGAGACAAGGTTTTCCTTTGGGTAGAGAACATTGCTTTACCTGGCATGAGATTTCTGTAGAAATACTCATTACGTTGAAGTCAATGATTTGACTGTTCTGATAGATCAAGCTACACAGTTGTCTCATTAGTATATCCTCATTTCTGCTAGGCCTGTTATGTAAGCAGCCCATTCTAAAAGCCCTATTAAAACACAAATTTTTTATAAAGGATAACCATGGGTAAACCTGTCACTTCAAATTACCATTCCTTTCACTGAGATGTGATCAGTAGATTTGAGTTTGCTGGGTGATTATTGCTCCTGGGGAGATTTCCTTACTTACATTGGATGGTGAGGTATAAAACCAACATTCAAAAAAAGTTGCCAAACAGGAAACATAACAGCTATTTGTGGGGATAACTGTCACTCACACACTTCACCTCAGATAGGTTGAGACATTCATACTGTGAAGTTTTGCCCGGATCTTGCAAAATACATGGATGGTGGAGCACAGTCTTCTTCATCGGTATCTATGAGATTAGATAAATGTAGCAATTTGGATTCAATGCTCCATAATTACCTCTATGAGTCTTACAGTGCATGTGTGGTATGACCCTCAAATCTGTGGGAACCAAAGTCCCTTCTTTGTCATATGCTAACCCAATTTTTCTTCTTTTTATATATCAAACCATATTCCTTTTCTGGCCTCTATCCCTATAGTATACAAAATGTCAGATTTTCCATCTTCAACACCAAAGAGTCTTCTGTGTCATATACCCACCTAAATCAATTTTCTAGGCCTCAACTTGAAATTTGAGTTCAAGGTGTGGTTCATACAATACACGCAATCAAATCCATCTTTATCGTAAATTCATGAAAATTGTTTATCTGCCATCAAACTTTGTAAAACCATAATCTCTCTCATATCATATACCAACCCAATCTCTCTCTCTCTCTCTCTATCTCTCTCTCTCTCCCCACTGTTGCTGCCTTCATCCTTATGAGACCACATCCCTCCTTTGTCATCTGCCTATCCACACTACCTCTCTTGCCATATAGCCAATATTTCTTCCCTAAAACCTTATCAGACACAAATCTCTCCCTTTCATTCAACCAAGTGAACTCCCTCTCTCGCCATGTACCCACTATTTCTGGACCCATCCTTCCAAGACACTCATTCCTCCTTAGCCATACACCAAACCTAATACTCTCTCTTATAATGTTTCCACCATTTCTTCCCCCAAACGTTGTGATGGCCCAATCTGCCCCATGTCATGTACTCACCCAAACTCCCTCGCTAGCCATATATCCACCATGTCTGCCCCCATCCTGCTGTGACGCAAATCCTTCTCTTGCCATATGCCCACTGAAAATTCTTCTATTTTCATGTAACCACACAATTTCCTGTCTTGTGATTTAACCGCCATTTCTTCCCCCAAACATGTCAGACCCAAATATATCCATGTTTATAAGCCCAACAAAACACCCTCTCTTGACATATACCCACCAAAACTCTGTTTCATGAAATATACCAATTATTTCTGCCCCAAACCTTAAGAGACCCAAACACCCCCTGGTCATACAGCTACCCAAACTCCTCTCTGGGCATATACCCATCATTTTGCCACCGGCTTTGTGAGACCCTAATCTCTCCATTGTCGTATGCCCATCCAAAGTATTTCTCTTGCTACATACTCACCATTGCTGCCCCTAAAGTGTATAAGACCCAAATCCCTCCCTTGTCATTTACCCAGCATACTCCCTCTGTTCCTATATATCCACCATTTCTGACCCCATCTTTCTGAGACCCTAATCCCACCCTTCATATAATAACCCAAACTCCTCTCTTAACAGATACTCATGATTTCTGCCACCTGAGTATTTGAGAATCAAATCCTTCCCTTGTCATGTACCCACCCAAATGTCTCTTATCATTTACCCATCATTACACTCTCCAAAGTATATGAGATCCAACTCCCTTCCCTGGCATTACCCACCCATATTCCCACTCTTTCCAAGCTCTCACCATTACTGCCCCAAAATTTTGGAGTCACAAATCCCTCCCTTGTCTTCTACCCACACAAAATCCCCCTCTTCAAGGCACCCACCATTGATGCCCAAACTTTTGGAGACACAAATCCCTCCCTTTTTTCCTACCCACCCAAACTCCCTCTCTTCCATGCACCCACAATTGATGCCCAAACCTTTGGAGACCCAAATCCCTCCCGTGCCTTCTACCCACCCAAACTCCCTCTCTTTCCATGCACTCACCATTACTGCTCCAAACATATGGAAACCCAAATCCCTCCCTTGTCTTCTTCCCACCCAAACTCCCCCTCTTCCATGCACCCACCATTGTTTCACAAACCTTTGGAGACCCAAATCCCACCCTTGTCTTCTTCCCACCCGAACTCCCCCTCTTCCATGCACCCACCATTGTTTCCCAAACCTTTGGAGACCCAAATCCCACCCTTGTCTTCTTCCAACCCAAACATCCCCACTTTCATGCACCCACCATTGATGCCCAAACCTTTGGAGACCCAAATCCCTCCCTTGTCTTCTACCCACCCATGCTCCCTTTCTTTTCATGCACTCACCATTACTGCCCCAAAATCCCCCTCGTCCAGGCACCCACCAATGTTGCCCAAACGTTTGGAGACAAAAATCCCTCCCTTGTCTTCTTCCCACCCAAACTCCCCCTCTTCCATGCACCCATCATTGATGCCCAAACCTTTAAAAACACAAAGCCCTGCCTTGTCTCCTACACACCCAAACTCCCTTTCTTCCATGCACCCACAAGTGTTGCCCAAACCTTTGGAGACAGAAATCCCTCCCTTGTCTTCTACCAACCCAAGTTCCCTTTCTTTTCATGCACTCACCATTACTGCCCAAATCCTTTGGAGACACAAATCCCTTCCTTGTCTTCTATCCACCCTAACTCCCCCTCCTCCATGCACCCACCATTGATGACCAATTCTTTGGAGACCCAAATCCCTCCCTTGTCATCTTCCCACCCAAACTCCCTTTCTTTTCATGCCCTCACCATTACTGCCCCAAAACTTTGGAGACCCAAATCCCTCCCTTGTCTTCTTCCCACCCAAACTCCCCGTCTTCCATGCACCCACCATTGATGCCCAAACCTTTGGAGACACAAATCCCTCCCTTGTCTCCTACCCACCAAAACTCCCTCTCTTTCCATGCTCTCACCGTTAAAGCCACAAAATTTTGGAGACCCTAATCCCTCCCTTGTCTTCTTCCCACACAAACTCGCCTCTTTTATGCACCCAGAATTAATGCCCAAACCTTTGTAGACCCAAATCCCTCCCTTGTCTTCTACCAACCCAAACTCCCCCTCTTTCCATGAACCCACTATGACTGTCCCAAACCTAGTGAAGAACAAATCTCTCCATTGCCATTCACCCACCCATCTTCCCTCTCTTCTCCTATAACCATCATTTTTCCTTCCCTTTCCTCGTTTCGCCTTTAGTCACTGTAAAAGACACATAGCTTTTCAACTAAATTGAATTCATTTTCAATTTAAGAAATTTATACCAATGCAATTTTCTTTGTCATATTTGGGCATTCCCCGTCTTCATGATAGCCATCTAATTGGCTCTCCCCCTCATCGGCTGCTGCGACCACGCTTGCTTCTCCAGTAGTGTGCACCTCGCCTTCCTTTTCAGGCTCCTCCTCCTTAGGTTCAGGCATTGCAGTAACAGCTTTCACTTTGATTTTCTTCCGTTCGAGGGCAGCTGCCTCTTCGGCCTCCCTCTTTCTCTTGTTCCTCTTCTTTGAGGAGTGCTTCCGGTGTTTGCTTTTCTTGTGTGCCTGGAATGGCAAGAGGTGAACACAAGAATTAGTTAATAGAGGGAGAAGTCAGGAGAGGCATGTGAAGGACACTTTGTCGGAAGAGGTGAGAATTGATAAGGGATTTATGCCAGGAAGGAGAGAGGTAGTGACTTTAGGTAAGAGTAAATGAGTAGAGGAGGGAGCTCCAGTAGGGTTCGTCAACTCACCTTTCCGCACGACATGTAAGGTGGATACTGCTTTAGAGCTGCCTTTGTCTTCACCATAACGACTGGCCCGTTCGCTGCCATCGGAACATCACTACTGGATGTTGGGAGGTCCATGTCGGACAGTGATTCCTTAGGTTCCTTTGCTGGACTCTCCATCACCAAGTCGCGTGAGCGCGTGTTGTTTCTCCCTCGAGGGGCTGTGAACAACTGGCAGAGTAGGGAAGGCCACACCCTCAGACCTGAGTCATCATCAAGGTCTCGACCAATAGTAGGTGAGCTTGTGCTCTGACATCACAAAGCCTGGTTCTGACCCACAAGAATGCCTGGGGAAGGAAGGAACAAATAGTGGACTGTACCACTCCTGACACTTTGATGATAGGGGGAAGATATTGAGAAGGCAAAGAGAGTTTGGGTTTAGATGGAGACTTTGTTTAATAACTCTAAGGCAAATTTTCCACCTCAACCTTTTTTACATATCTACCTTTGTTGTGGTAGAACACATGACAGATCATTTGCTTCTCCAAATTCTTCAACAATGCTATCCCTGTCAATGGTTTAGTCCAAAATGTCCGCCTCAATCTTTGGCTAGTATCTTGAATGTCTTCCCTAAAATCATTCCCAAATAATATTCCTACTCCATGGCTTAGCCTGTTGACCGTACACACACACACACACACACACACACACACGAATACTTGAATCTCCACATTCCTCTGTACCTAATGAATATACACAAACCAGTGTCCATATCTTGTCTGGCTGTGTAGCAACAAATCATGGCCTCCAGGCTTCCACCTTATCCCAAGTCAGGTGACCCAGCCTAGCCTCAATATCTCTTTTACTGTGGTGAGCATACAGCCTCCTTTAATATACTCACTCACCTAAGGAGGCTTTCTACAACCAACATAAGCCCAGTCCATAACCAGGGTTCTCCTATCTTCTGGTGTCTAGCCTATTGAGAATATCACACAGTATTAGACACTTGATTTTTAACATTCTGTTATGTATAACCTGGAAACCATAAGAAATGTTCAATCTTGGTCTGGACTCCTTGCCTTATAGTAGTGAATTTTAGGCTTCAACATGTTGCAGCCTATTTAGAACATTTTTCCTATATTATAGAGAACATCTGGGCTACAGCCAGATATAATCCTATTTAGATAAACCAACAGGGGTCTTAGAGTTGCCCATACCTCTTCACACCATACCCAGACTTCCTATGTCCCCCTACAGGATTTATCCAGGTGAAGATATCCATACTCTGTAATTGGTTTTCCATATTCAGTGGAATTTATCCTAGATTGAATAGTCCCTGTCCCATCAAAGAATGGACCCTTGCACTCTGCAGTAGTGATTTGTGGCATGTTTTAGGGACACAAATCTCAAAACACAGCATGATCCCACCAGCTACTACTATTCTGTAGCCAACACTGAGAGTTCCCCAACACTTATCATACCTGTACTGGCTAATGGAATAACCCCACTCCTTATGAAAAGTTATCGTGTCCTCCTAAAGTTCGAACCTAGTGAATATTTCCTGTTCCAAATACTGTTTTTCCACATCCCTCCAAACATAGCTCATATTGATGTGGGATTCCCTTTTGTATATCTATGTATCATTATGATCCATTCCAGTAAGGCTCTCACTGGTAGCTGCTGGTTTTCTCCTTCAGCAGCTACATGGCATCTCCCTGACTCTGCCTACTTTCTCTCTATATCTCTGTTCAGATTTCCTGCCTGGATATATTCTACTAATCGATTGCCCAAAGCATCTTCTTGAATAACCAATGGTAATAAAACCTATTCATAGCATATAGGATTCCTAGTCCCATCAAATCCTCCTGTGCTGTAGACAACATATACATTCCCACTGAGACAACCCCAACCTCATCAAACCACAGGATCTCTGGCTGACTACATAATATCACAGCATGCCAAGACTGTCCAAATCCTTCTACAATGACAAGAGAAGTAAGTGCACCTTTCGAGCAGATAATTCTTTTCCTACTCCAGTAGAGTCCAGACCTGATGAAACATCCAGTGAGAACTCTAAAAGAGCTGTTTTCTCACACTTACAGTGACTTTTAGCTGTTTGCTGAGTTCCAAACCCTAGGCTCCATCTTAGTCCTACCGTGCTTTGATAGATAGTTCTAAGCTTCTGCTGGCACTTTCCCTCCAACTGGCCTTGTCCTAGCACATTCTTTTGTGCTGTATCCAGCATCTACATTCCCAACAGTAACCATCCTACCTGAATCCATCTGCAGGATGATTCCGATGCCTAAACCACTTCATTATATAACCAGACATCCCACAACCACCAGGACCCAACTTTAGCCAATTGAGTAACCCACTACACACAAATGAATATTTGATTTTCCACTTGCTGTCTGACTTACAGCTGCCTCATGTGCCTTGCATTTGCAAATTTTAGGCCTGTGAAGGTTTTCAAAGCCTTCAGCCAAGACTAGGTCCAGCAACTCCTTCTTTGGTATAGTCAACAGTTAGGCTCCCCTGAATTTAACACACCTACACCCATGTATGAAATAGTTGCCCTGCTTTCACAACTCCATTTCCAATCCAGACTTTCCATATCTTCCCCAAAGACAAAGCCCAGAATATTTCCCTTACCAGATAGCGTTTCCCCATATGCCAACAAACAGATCATAAGTCACTACAAGTGTCCAAGTCTAGTTTTTGCCACTGATATTCTTGCATGTTGTAGTAATGCTCACAGGATTCAACAGAGTTCCAAATGCGAGGGCCGAATCCCAGCATCTAGTCCTGTCCTCCAACCAACATACATTGTCCTACAAGGACCTGCGCTGCGTGAATCTACATATAGTACTCATTTTGCTAACTATCTTACCCGAATCCAAATTCTGTATTCCTGAGTCCTCCACCATGGTATGGCCTGGTAAGTACTCACTCCCTCACAACCAGATATTTCATATTCTATCTCTACCTGGATCTAGCCTCTTTCCCAAAGTCATTATACAAATTTAGTTTGATCACCTAAGTAGCAATATCTAGGCTTCTATAATTTCGGAAATCCCATATCTTGGCCTTCCACATGTGCGATTGCCCACATACATGCAGCAGACAAGTTGCTACCTTCACCCACCCACAGTACCCTCTGTGTTACCTGCAGCACCCTACTCTACCACATTCCTAATGTTCTCCTCCAGGAACTGGCTTCTTATATATGCCACCAACCAATACTTGTTTTCCATATCCATCTGCATCTAGCTTGAGTTTAACAGCCAGCACCCCTGCATAATCTGGCTGTTTGCCTCTTGATTCAAGGGTCTTCTCGGGAGTATGGTCCCAAATAACTCAGCTCAGACTATTCTCAGGAATCCTCCTTTTCTGTCGTGAACATCTAGGCTTTGCTAGCACTTACCCTGCACTAATACATCCACGGGACACTTTAGGTACAATATAGAACATTATTCCTTATTTAGATTTTCTATGTCTTCCCAGGTTTTAACTTGTTTAGTTTAGTTACCCACTCAGTACTTTGTACATAGAGGGCTTGATCTACCCAAGAAGCAACAACCAGTGTCCTTGTCTTCTCCAGCTGCCTCCATAGCAATCTCCGGCATTCTTAGACCCATCAACTTTTTCTGTGCTGTTGACAGCATCTAGATTCCCACAAAGACTATCAATCTCTCATAAAACCAGAGGAGTTGTGGCTGCCCTACATGACCATTCTATACCCAGACTATCAGAATACTCCTCCATCGTCTAGATTTCAGAGCACTGCTCTGCATCCTATCATTGTTTTTCTAATCCAGTGGAGTCCAGACTGGATGGAACATCCAGTGTCATCCCTAGATTTCAATAGTAGTGACTTCTAGCTGTTGGTAGGGTTCCAAATCCTTTGTTCCATCTTAGTCCCACCATGGTCTCTTAGGCTGAATGCAACATATAGTGTCCTGCATGAATCTCCTGTAACAACACTTACACACAGGACACTCTAGGCTACCTATACAACACAACTTAATACCCAGATTACCCAGAATACCCATGTACTCCCCAGAGTCAAGCCTGTAGACTAACACCAAATGTACTCATCATACATGATTTTCTACAACTTGCTGAATTGATCACAGTACTTTAGCCTACATAGACAACCTATAACACATAACAGGTGCCTCTAGGATTCAGTAGGGTGTTAAATCTCGCACCCCAGCACAGCCCCTCCATCTATTCATGTGCTATAGTTAACATTTAGTTTTTCTACAATAGTTGTCCTATCTATGGCCACAGGACTAGATGTTCACTATACCATGGCAGTCTATACACAAACTTCCCATCCACTCCCCAGAGTCTAGTTACTGAAACTCCAAACACAACCCAATATTTCTGTTTTCATGTCATGCAAAACATAAATCCCATGCTGCATGCAGTTTGGCACAGATGTCTGGACTCCTAGCCTTGCTGTAATGACCCCTAGAATTCAACAAGGTCCCCATTCCCTGGCCCTAGCCTATGCCAAGCATTTTGTCCTTGGCTGTAGCCTACATCTATGCTCCCATAGGGATGTACCCTAGCCCTGTCTACCCACATCTACTTTCAGAAAGCCTTGTGACACATAAAATACACCAATAAATACACAGACTTCCTGTGGTCTCCTCCTGGGTGAGCCTGGTGTTTACATCCCTATCTGACATTTTATTTTCTGGCGTAACTAGAATGGTCGAACATCCAGTGACCATGACTAGTGTGGCTATGAGTTCCTTGTACTTGATGGCTCTAGGCTTCTGCAGACTCTGGTTCCTCCAACTGACCTTGTCCTAGCCTATTCCTTTGTGCTATATCCAACTTCCATACTCTCAACTTGAACCATTCTACCTTCATTCAATCACAAGTGACATTTAAATGATTAAGCCACCTATCTTTGTCCCTAGACATCCCACATGCTCGGCCTCCAGGGTTTAGCCTAGTGAGTAATAACCAACACAAACATGAATACTTGTTTTTCCACATGCAGCCTGACCTACTAGAACCACATTTGCCTTCCATTTGCGAGCTTTAGGCATCTACAGGTTTGAATGTGTGCAGACAAGCTTAGGCCCAGCAACTTCTACTATGCTTTAGTGAACAGCTAGGCTCCCTCTGCACGAAATGTTCGTGCACACATGCCCAGACTTTCCATATCCTCCTACAAAGACTATAGAGGTATGCACCCTTCTGCAGAGATAATTGTTTTCCCAAACTAGTGGAGTCCAGACAATCTAGTGGCATCCCTAGAAGAGTGCTTGTTCTCCCTCGCAATGACTTACTTATATCTACCTATCTGTCTATCTATCTATCTATTTTTAATTCGAGAGAAGGCTTCTCTACGTAACTTTGAAGTCTATTTTTGCACTAGCTCTGTAGACCAGGTTGGCTTCACACTCACAGAGATCCTCCTGCCTCTGCCTCCCAAGTGCTATGATTAAAGTCATGCACCACCACCACCCATCCTTGTAGTGACTTCTAACTTTTGTCAATGTCCGAAATCCTTTGCTTCATGTTCTTCTTTGCTATAGGTAAGATCTTGGTTCCTGCATGAAGTTCCTGTTACAACACTTAGCCACAGAACACTGTGTGCTGCCTATACAACCCAACTCTGTACTCAGATTCCCCATGACCTCTCCAGAGTCAGGCCTGTTAATTATCCCTAACATACTCATCATAAGTGTTTTTTCACATCCTGCTGAATCTATACCAGTACCCCAGCCTAGACAAACAACTTATACTTCAGAGCAGAGGCCTTCAGGCTTCATCATGGTCCCAAATCTCATACACCCCCAATTTCAGTGCTATAAGGAACAATTAGAGTGCCACTAGTACTTGCCCTATCCACAGCCACAGGACTAGATGTTGACTATACTACCCCTCTCTATACACAAACTTTCTGTGTTCTCTTCCAGGGCCTAGTCTATTGGATATTCCACATACATCCCAATATTTCTGTTTTCGTATACTGTAGCGTGTAAATCATGAGCCTTAGGCAGTGCCACCATAGTAGCCTGAAATCTTTGCCTTGCAGTAATGATCTCTAACTTCAACAAAGTCCTAAATCCTAGTTCCCAGTTTAGTCCCAGTATTTCATCCTTTGCTCTAGCCTACATGGTGTGCTCCTGGGAGGATCATCAGTCGTCGTACCAAACTAAGAATATTGCATACTATATTAATGAACAACCTAGAAAGATATGTCCATGAATGCAATAGTGGTACAAACTTTCTGGGAATAATCAGCTCCTTAAGAGTGAATTTAAGGTCTACTCTATAGAAAGCAACACATGCCTGCTGCTGTAAGCTTTGTCGAGAACATATGGTTATGGAGATCCAAGGCCCCAGTATTGAACCTCATACTATTATTTTGTTAAATGAATGAAGTATCAAGCTTCACTCTACATTCATATCTCGATAACTACAGATTAGTGCAGTTCTCAGACCTCCTCAGAGACCTTGGTGCAGTAGATTATGTTTAAAAAAGACATTCACAACTGGTCATCCTGGAAAAAAAATGAGAGTATGTGCAATGGGATATTTGTAGCCCTCTCTTCAAGACTCAGGTACCATTGCAGGGAGCATTTAAAAAGATTTTATGAGTCTGAGGCTGCAGATGCCAAGAGTGAAATTGTGATCTCAAGACATGACAGAGTCATTGCTCTCACAAATACAGAGCCGTCGTGATTGCATGCAAAGGCCTGTGTAAGATGAGGCCAGGTCATATTCCAGTATGCTTGGTGACTAAGCACTCAAATATATGCCAGTATGGTTTCCATCCACATTAACTCTCACACTTCTCTAGAAGCCACCAACTGTCAGGAGTTTGCAAGTTAGACTCTCGAGCCCTCCTACAGTGCATCTTTGACTATGGGGGATGGCTCAGAAGTCTGTACCTCTAACTGACAAACTACTGACAGTTGGTGGCTTCTAGAGAAATGTGACAGTTAATGAAAGGGAATGAAAAACAGGCTCTCATGTACTTGAATACTTACTTAGTTACCAAGAAGTGCAACTGTTTGGGAAATTAGGAGGTGTGACCATGCTGGAATGCATATAGCCTTTGTGGATAATATATGTCACTGAGGGTGGGTTTTGAGGTTTACATTCCCACATCAGGCCTCATCTCTCTCTCTCTCTACCTACTACTGATGAATCAGTTGGTATGGACTCAACAACAGGCCCAGTGCCGTGTTTGCCTGAATCCTGACATGATGATCATGAATTAATTTCCTAAAATTATAGGCAAGCATCCAATTATCTAGTGATAAAGAGATCCAGAGACCCTTTCAAGTCTCTTGCATCTTGAAGTCCTGAACTGAGATTAGAGTTTAGCTAGAGGGACAGGGTATTGACATATAAGCAGTTGTGGTCAGGAGGTGGCATCTACCCTCCCTTAGCTCACCCATCATTGTCTAATTGTTAGTCTTATCTGGCAAGGTGGTTTGATAGTAGGAATTGTGTGAAATCTCTTTAAGAAGACAAGGTTTTCCTTTGGGTAGAGAACATTGCTTTACATGGCATGAGATTTCTGTAGAAATACTCATTACGTTGACGTCAATGATTTGACTGTTCTGATAGATCAAGCTACACAATTGTCTCATTAGTATATCCTCATTTCTGCTAGGCCTGTTATGTAAGCAGCCCATTCTAAAAGCCCTATTAAAACACAAATTTTTTATAAAGGATAACCAAGGGTAAACCTGTCACTTCAAATTACCATTCCTTTCACTGAGATGTGATCAGTAGATTTGAGTTTGCTGGGTGATTATTGCTCCTGGGGAGATTTCCTTACTTACATTGGATGGTGAGGTATAAAACCAACATTCAAAAAAAGTTGCCAAACAGGAAACATAACAGCTATTTGTGGGGATAACTGTCACTCACACACTTCACCTCAGATAGGTTGAGACATTCATACTGTGAAGTTTTGCCCGGATCTTGCAAAATACATGGATGGTGGAGCACAGTCTTCTTCATCCGTATCTATGAGATTAGATAAATGTAGCAATTTGGATTCAATGCTCCATAATTACCTCTATGAGTCTTACAGTGCATGTGTGGTATGACCCTCAAATCTGTGGGAACCAAAGTCCCTTCTTTGTCATATGCTAACCCAAATTTTCTTCTTTTTATATATCAAACCATATTCCTTTTCTGGCCTCTATCCCTATAGTATACAAAATGTCAGATTTTCCATCTTCAATACCAAAGAGTCTTCTGTGTCATATACCCACCTAAATCAATTTTCTAGGCCTCAACTTGAAATTTGAGTTCAAAGTGTGGTTCACACAATACACGCAATCAAATCCATCTTTATCGTAAATTCATGAAAATTGTTTATCTGCAATCAAACTTTGTAAAACCATAATCTCTCTCATATCATATACCAACCCAATCTCTCTCTCTCTCTCTCTCTCTCTCTCTCTCTCTCTCTCTCTCTCCCACTGTTGCTGCCTTCATCCTTATGAGACCACATCCCTCCTTTGTCATCTGCCTATCCACACTACCTCTCTTGCCATATAGCCAATATTTCTTCCCTAAAACCTTATCAGACACAAATCTCTCCCTTTCATTCAACCAAGTGAACTCCCTCTCTCGCCATGTACCCACTATTTCTGGCCCCATCCTTCCAAGTCACTCATTCCTCCTTAGCCATACACCAAACCTAATACTCTCTCTTATAATGTTTCCACCATTTCTTCCCCCAAACGTTGTGATGGCCCAATCTGCCCCATGTCATGTACTCACCCAAACTCCCTCGCTAGCCATATATCCACCATGTCTGCCCCCATCCTGCTGTGACCCAAATCCTTCTCTTGCCATATGCCCACTGAAAATTCTTCTATTTTCATGTAACCACACAATTTCCTGTCTTGTGATGTAACCACCATTTCTTCCCACAAACATGTCAGACCCAAATATATCCATGTTTATAAGCCCAACAAAACACCCTCTCTTGACATATACCCACCCAAACTCTGTTTCATGAAATATACCAATTATTTCTGCCACAAACCTTAAGAGACCCAAACACTCCCTGGTCATACAGCTACCCAAACTCCTCTCTGGGCATATACCCATCATTTTGCCACCGGCTTTGTGAGACCCTAATCTCTCCATTGTCGTATGCCCATCCAAAGTATTTCTCTTGCTACATACTCACCATTGCTGCCCCTAAAGTGTATAAGACCCAAATCCCTCCCTTGTCATTTACCCAGCATACTCCCTCTGTTCCTATATATCCACCATTTCTGACGCCATCTTTCTGAGACCCTAATCCCACCCTTCATATAATAACCCAAACTCCTCTCTTAACAGATACTCATGATTTCTGCCACCTGAATATTTGAGAATCAAATCCTTCCCTTGTTATGTACCCACCCAAATGTCTCTTATCATTTACCCATCATTACACTCTCCAAAGTATATGAGATCCAACTCCCTTGCCTGGCATTACCCACCCATATTCCCACTCTTTCAAGCTCTCACCATTACTGCCCCAAAATTTTGGAGACACAAATCCCTCCCTTGTCTTCTACCCACACAAAATCCCCCTCTTCAAGGCACCCACCATTGATGCCCAAACTTTTGGAGACACAAATCCCTCCCTTTTTTCCTACCCACCCAAACTCCCTCTCTTCCATGCACCCACAATTGATGCCCAAACCTTTGGAGACACAAATCCCTCCCGTGTCTTCTACCCACCCAAACTCCCTCTCTTTCCATGCACACACCATTACTGCTCCAAACATATGGAAACCCAAATCCCTCCCTTGTCTTCTTCCCACCCAAACTCCCCCTCTTCCATGCACCCACCATTGTTGCCCATACCTTTGGAGACCCAAATCCCACCCTTGTCTTCTTCCCACCCGAATTCCCCCTCTTCCATGCACCCACCATTGTTGCCCAAACCTTTGGAGACCTAAATCCCTCCCTTGTCTTCTACCCACCCATGCTCCCTTTCTTTTCATGCACTCACCATTACTGCCCCAAAATCCCCCTCGTCCAGGCACCCACCAATGATGCCCAAACTTTTGGAGACAAAAATCCCTCCCTTGTCTTCTTCCCACCCAAACTCCCCCTCTTCCATGCACCCATCGATGACCAAACCTTTAAAAACACAAATCCCTCCCTTGTCTCCTACACACCCAAACTCCCTTTCTTCCATGCACCCACAAGTGATGCCCAAACCTTTGGAGACACAAATCCCTCCCTTGTCTTCTACCAACCCAAATTCCCTTTCTTTTCATGCACTCACCATTACTGCCCAAATCCTTTGGAGACACAAATCCCTTCCTTGTCTTCTATCCACCCTAACTCCCCCTCTTCCATGCACC
Source organism: Microtus oregoni (assembly GCF_018167655.1). Taxonomy (NCBI): domain Eukaryota; kingdom Metazoa; phylum Chordata; class Mammalia; order Rodentia; family Cricetidae; genus Microtus; species Microtus oregoni. The sequence goes on from NW_024544251.1 coordinate 35,163, forward strand.
CACCATTGATGACCAATTCTTTGGAGACCCAAATCCCTCCCTTGTCATCTTCCCACCCAAACTCCCTTTCTTTTCATGCCCTCACCATTACTGCCCCAAAACTTTGGAGACCCAAATCCCTCCCTTGTCTTCTTCCCACCCAAACTCCCCGTCTTCCATGCACCAACCATTGATGCCCAAACCTTTGGAGACACAAATCCCTCCCTTGTCTCCTACCCACCAAAACTCCCTCTCTTTCCATGCTCTCACCGTTAAAGCCACAAAATTATGGAGACCCTAATCCCTCCCTTGTCTTCTTCCCACACAAATTCCCCCTCTTCCATGCACCCACCATTGTTGCCCATACCTTTGGAGACCCAAATCCCACCCTTGTCTTCTTCCCACCCGAATTCCCCCTCTTCCATGCACCCACCATTGTTGCCCAAACCTTTGGAGACACAAATCCCTCCCTTGTCTCCTACCCACCAAAACTCCCTCTCTTTCCATGCTCTCACCGTTAAAGCCACAAAATTATGGAGACCCTAATCCCTCCCTTGTCTTCTTCCCACACAAACTCGCCTCTTTTATGCACCCACAATTAATGCCCAAACCTTTGTAGACCCAAATCCCTCCCTTGTCTTCTACCAACCCAAACTCCCCCTCTTTCCATGAACCCACTATGACTGTCCCAAACCTAGTGAAGAACAAATCTCTCCATTGCCATTCACCCACCCATCTTCCCTCTCTTCTCCTATAACCATCATTTTTCCTCCCCTTTCCTGGTTTCGCCTTTAGTCACTGTAAAAGACACATAGCTTTTCAACTAAATTGAATTTATTTTCAATTTAAGAAATTTATACCAATGCAATTTTCTTTGTCATATTTGGGCATTCCCTGTCTTCATGATAGCCATCTTATTGGCTCCCCCCTCATCGGCTGCTGCGACCACGCTTGCTTCTCCAGTAGTGTGCACCTCGGCTTCCTTTTCAGGCTCCTCCTCCTTAGGTTCAGGCATTGCAGTAACAGCTTTCACTTTGATTTTCTTCCGTTCGAGGGCAGCTGCCTCTTCGGCCTCCCTCTTTCTCTTGTTCCTCTTCTTTGAGGAGTGCTTCCGGTGTTTGCTTTTCTTGTGTGCCTGGAATGGCAAGAGGTGAACACAAGAATTAGTTAATAGAGGGAGAAGTCAGGAGAGGCATGTGAAGGACACTTTGTCGGAAGAGGTGAGAATTGATAAGGGATTTATGCCAGGAAGGAGAGAGGTAGTGACTTTAGGTAAGAGTAAATGAGTAGAGGAGGGAGCTCCAGTAGGGTTCGTCAACTCACCTTTCCGCACACATGTAAGGTGGATACTGCTTTAGAGCTGCCTTTGTCTTCACCATAAGGACTGGCCCGTTCGCTGCCATCGGAACATCACTACTGGATGTTGGGAGGTCCATGTCGGACAGTGATTCCTTAGGTTCCTTTGCTAGAGTCTCCATCACCAAGTCCCTTGAGCGCGTGTTGTTTCTCCCTGGAGGGGCTGTGAACAACTGGCAGAGTAGGGAAAGCCACACCCTCAGACCTGAGTCATCATCAAGGTCTCGACCAATAGTAGGTGAGCTTGTGCTCTGACATCACAAAGCCTGGTTCTGACCCACAAGAATGCCTGGGGAAGGAAGGAACAAATAGTGGACTGTACCACTCCTGACACTTTGATGATAGGGGGAAGATATTGAGAAGGCAAAGAGAGTTTGGGTTTAGATGGAGACTTTGTTTAATAACTCTAAGGCAAATTTTCCACCTCAACCTTTTTTACATATCTACCTTTGTTGTGGTAGAACACATGACAGATCATTTGCTTCTCCAAATTCTTCAACAATGCTATCCCTGTCAATGGTTTAGTCCAAAATGTCCGCCTCAATCTTTGGCTAGTATCTTGAATGTCTTCCCTAAAATCATTCCCAAATAACATTCCTACTCCATGGCTTAGCCTGTTGACCGTACACACACACACACTCACACACACATACACACACACACACACACACACACACACACACACACACACGAATACTTGCATCTCCACATTCCTCTGTACCTAATGAATATACGCAAACCAGTGTCCATATCTTGTCTGGCTGTGTAGCAACAAATCATGGCCTCCAGGCTTCCACCTTATCCCAAGTCAGGTGACCCAGCCTAGCCTCAATATCTCTTTAACTGTGGTGAGCATACAGCCTCCTTTAATATACTCACTCACCTAAGGAGGCTTTCTACAACCAACATAAGCCCAGTCCATAACCAGGGTTCTCCTATCTTCTGGTGTCTAGCCTATTGAGAATATCACACAGTATTAGACACTTGATTTTTAACATTCTGTTATGTATAACCTGGAAACCAAAAGAAATGTTCAATCTTGGTCTGGACTCCTTGCCTTATAGTAGTGAATTTTAGGCTTCAACATGTTGCAGCCTATTTAGAACATTTTTCCTATATTATAGAGAACATCTGGGCTACAGCCAGATATAATCCTATTTAGATAAACCAACAGGGGTCTTAGAGTTGCCCATACCTCTTCACACCATACCCAGACTTCCTATGTCCCCCTCCAGGATTTACCCAGGTGAAGATATCCATACTCTGTAATTGGTTTTCCATATTCAGTGGAATTTATCCTTGATTGATTAGTCCCTGTCCCATCAAAGAATGGACCCTTGCACTCTGCAGTAGTGATTTTTGGCATGTTTTAGGGACACAAATCTCAAAACACAGCATGATCCCACCAGCTACTACTATTCTGTAGCCAACACTGAGAGTTCCCCAACACTTATCATACCTGTACTGGCTAATGGAATAACCCCACTCCTTATGAAAAGTTATCGTGTCCTCCTAAAGTTCGAACCTAGTGAATATTTCCTGTTCCAAATACTGTTTTTCCACATCCCTCCAAACATAGCTCATATTGATGTGGGATTTCCTTTTGTATATCTATGTATCATTATGATCCATTCCAGAAAGGCTCTCACTGGTAGCTGCTGGTTTTCTCCTTCAGCAGCTACATGGCATCTCCCTGACTCTGCCTACTTTCTCTCTATATCTCTGTTCAGATTTCCTGCCTGGCTATATTCTACTAATCGATTGCCCAAAGCATCTTCTTGAATAACCAATGGTAATAAAACCTATTCATAGCATATAGGATTCCTAGTCCCATCAAATCCTCCTGTGCTGTAGACAACATATACATTCCCACTGAGACAACCCCAACCTCATCAAACCACAGGATCTCTGGCTGACTACATAATATCACAGCATGCCAAGACTGTCCAAATCCTTCTACAATGCCAAGAGAAGTAAGTGCACCTTTCGAGCAGATAATTCTTTTCCTACTCCAGTAGACTCCAGACCTGATGAAACATCCAGTGAGAACTCTAAAAGAGCTGTTTTCTCACACTTACAGTGACTTTTAGCTGTTTGCTGAGTTCCAAACCCTAGGCTCCATCTTAGTCCTACCATGCTTTGATAGATAGTTCTAAGCTTCTGCTGGCACTTTCCCTCCAACTGGCCTTGTCCTAGCACATTCTTTTGTGCTGTATCCAGCATCTACATTCCCAACAGTAACCATCCTACCTGAATCCATCTGCAGGATGATTCCGATGCCTAAACCACTTCATTATCTAACCAGACATCCCACAACCACCAGGACCCAACTTTAGCCAATTGAGTAACCCACTACACACAAGTGAATATTTGATTTTCCACATGCTGTCTGACTTACAGCTGCCTCATGTGCCTTGCATTTGCAAATTTTAGGCCTGTGAAGGTTTTCAAAGCCTTCAGCCAAGACTAGGTCCAGCAACTCCTTCTTTGGTATAGTCAACAGTTAGGCTCCCCTGAATTTAACACACCTACACCCATGCATGAAATAGTTGCCCTGCTTTCACAACTCCATTTCCAATCCAGACTTTCCATATCTTCCCCAAAGACCAAGCCCAGAATATTTCCCTTACCAGATAGCGTTTCCCCATACGCCAACAAACAGATCATAAGTCACTACAACTGTCAAAGTCTAGTTTTTGCCACTGATATTCTTGCATGTTGTAGTAATGCTCACAGGATTCAACAGAGTTCCAAATGCGAGGGCCGAATACCAGCATCTACTCCTGTCCTCCAACCAACATACATTGTCCTACAAGGACCTGCGCTGCTTGAATCTACATATAGTACTCATTTTGCTAACTATCTTACCCGAATCCAAATTCTGTATTCCTGAGTCCTCCACCATGGTATGGCCTGGTAAGTACTCACTCCCTCACAACCAGATATTTCATATTCTATCTCTACCTGGATCTAGCCTCTTTCCCAAAGTCATTATACAAATTTTGTTTGATCACCTAAGTAGCATTATCTAGGCTTCTATAATTTCGGAAATCCCATATCATGGCCTTCCACGTGTGCGATTGCCGACATACATGCAGCAGACAAGTTGCTACCTTCACCCACCCACAGTACCCTCTGTGTTACCTGCAGCACCCTACTCTACCACATTCCTAATGTTCTCCTCCAGGAACTGGCTTCTTATATAAGCCACCAACCAATACTTGTTTTCCATATCCATCTGCATCTAGCTTGAGTTTAACAGCCAGCACCCCTGCATAATCTGGCTGTTTGCCTCTTGATTCAAGGGTCTTCTCTTGAGTATGGTCCCAAATAACTCAGCTCAGACTATTCTCAGGAATCCTCCTTTTCTGTCGTGAACATCTAGGCTTTGCTAGCACTTACCCTGCACTAATACATCCACGGGACACTTTAGGTACAGTATAGAGCATTATTCCTTATTCAGATTTTCTATATCTTCCCAGGTTTTAACTTGTTTAGTTTAGTTACCCACTCAGTACTTTGTACATAGAGGGCTTGATCTACCCAAGTTGCAACAGCCAGTGTCCTGGTCTTCTCCAGCTGCCTCTATAGCAATCTCCGGCATTCTTAGACCCATCAACTTTTTCTGTGCTGTTGACAGCATCTAGATTCCCACAAAGACTATCAGTCTCTCATAGAACCAGAGTAGTTGTGGCTGCCCTACATGACCATTCTATCCCCAGACTATCAGAATACTCCTCCATCGTCTAGATTTCAGAGCACTGCTCTGCATCCTATCATCGTTTTTCTAATCCAGTGGAGTCCAGACTGGATGGAACATCCAGTGTCATCCCTAGATTTCAATAGTAGTGACTTCTAGCTGTTGGTAGGGTTCCAAATCCTTTGTTCCATCTTAGTCCCACCATGGTCTCTTAGGCTGAATGCAACATATAGTGTCCTGCATGAATCTCCTGAAACAACACTTACACACAGGACACTCTAGGCTACCTATACAACACAACTTAATACCCAGATTACCCAGAATACCCATGTACTCCCCAGAGTCAAGCCTGTAGACTTACACCAAATGTACTCATCATACATGATTTTCTACAACTTGCTGAATTGATCACAGTACTCTAGCCTACATAGACAAACTATAAAACATAACAGGTGCCTCTAGGATTCAGTAGGGTGTAAAATCTCACACCCCAGCACAGCCCTCCATCTATTCAAGTGCTATACTTAACATTTAGTATTTCTACAATAGTTGTCCTATCTATGGCCACAGGAGTAGATGTTCACTATACCATGGCACTCTATACACAAACTTCCCATCCACTCCCCAGAGTCTAGTTACTGAAACTCCAAACACAACCCAATATTTCTGTTTTCATGTCATGCAAAACATAAATCCCATGCTGCATGCAGTTTGGCACAGATGTCTGGACTTCTAGCCTTGCTGTAATGACCCCTATAATTCAACAAGGTCCCCATTCCTTGGCCCTAGCCTATGCCAAGCATTTTGTCCTTGGCTGTAGCCTACATCTATGCTCCCATAGGGATGTACCCTAGCCCTGTCTACCCACATCTACTTTCAGAAAGCCTTGTGACACATAAAATACACCAATAAATACACAGACTTCCTGTGGTCTCCTCCTGGGTGAGCCTGGTGTTTACATCCCTATCTGACATTTTATTTTCTGGCGTAACTAGAATGGTCGAACATCCAGTGACCATGACTAGGGTTTCTATGAGTTCCTTATACTTGATGGCTCTAGGCTTCTGCAGACTCTGGTTCCTCCAACTGACCTTGTCCTAGCCTATTCCTTTGTGCTATATCCAACTTCCATACTCTCAACTTGAACCATTCTACCTTCATTCAATCACAAGTGACATTTAAATGATTAAGCCACCTATCTTTGTCCCTAGACATCCCACATCCTCGGCCTCCAGGGTTTAGCCTAGTGAGTAATAACCAACACAAACATGAATACTTGTTTTTCCACATGCAGCCTGACCTACTAGAACCACATTTGCCTTCCATTTGCGAGCTTTAGGCATCTACAGGTTTGAATGTTTGCAGCCAAGCTTAGGCCCAGCAACTTCTACTATGCTTTAGTGAACAGCTAGGCTCCCTCTGCACTCAACGTTCTTGCACACATGCCCAGACTGTCCATATCCTCCTATAAAGTCGATAGAGGTATGCACCCTTCTGCAGAGATAATTGTTTTCCCAAACTAGTGGAGTCCAGACAATCTAGTGGCATCCCTAGAATAGTGCTTGTTCTCCCTCGCAATGACTTACTTATATCTACCTATCTGTCTATCTATCTATCTATTTTTAATTCGAGAGAAGGCTTCTCTACGTAACTTGGAAGTCTATTTTTGCACTAGCTCTGTAGACCAGGTTGGCTTCACACTCACAGAGATCCTCCTGCCTCTGCCTCCCAAGTGCTATGATTAAAGTCATGCACCACCACCACCCATCCTTGTAGTGACTTCTAACTTTTGTCAATGTCCGAAATCCTTTGCTTCATGTTCTTCTTTGCTATTGGTAAGATCTTGGTTCCTGCATGAAGTTCCTGTTACAACACTTAGCCACAGAACACTGTGTGCTGCCTATACAACCCAACTCTGTACTCAGATTCCCCATGACCTCTCCAGAGTCAGGCCTGTTAATTATCCCTAACATACTCATCATAAATGTTTTTGCACATCCTGCTGAATCTATACCAGTACCCCAGCCTAGACAAACAACTTATACTTCAGAGCAGAGGCCTTCAGGCTTCATCATGGTCCAAAATCTCATAAACCCCCAATTTCAGTGCTATAAGGAACAATTAGAGTGCCACTAGTACTTGCCCTATCCACAGCCACAGGACTAGATGTTGACTATACTACCCCTCTCTATACACAAACTTTCTGTGTTCTCTTCCAGGGCCTAGTCTATTGGATATTCCACATACATCCTAATATTTCTGTTTTCATATCCTGTAGCATGTAAATCATGAGCCTTAGGCAGTGCCACCATAGTAGCCTGAAATCTTTGCCTTGCAGTAATGATCTCTAACTTCAACAAAGTCCTAAATCCTAGTTCCCAGTTTAGTCCCAGTATTTCATCCTTTGCTCTAGCCTACATGGTGTGCTCCTGGGAGGATCATCAGTCATCGTACCAAACTAAGAATATTGCATACTATATTAATGAACAACCTAGAAAGATATGTCCATGAATGCAATAGTGGTAAAAACTTTCTGGGAATAATCAGCTCCTTAAGAGTGAATTTAAGGTCTACTCTACAGAAAGCAACACATGCCTGCTGCTGTAAGCTTTGTCGAGAACGCATGGTTATGGAGTTCCAGCGCCCCAGTATTGAACCTCATACTATTATTTTGTTAAATGAATGAAGTATCAAGCTTCACTCTACATTCATACCTCGATAACTACAGATTAGTGCAGTTCTCAGACCTCCTCAGAGACCTTGGTGCAGTAGATTATGTTTAAAAAAGACATTCAAAACTGGTCATCCTGGAAAAAAAATGAGAGTATGTGCAATGGGATATTTGTAGCCCTCTCTTCAAGACTCAGGTACCATTGCAGGGAGCATTTAAAAAGATTTTATGAGTCTGAGGCTGCAGATGCCAAGAGTGAAATTGTGATCTCAAGACATGACAGAGTCATTGCTCTCACAAATACAGAGCCGTCGTGATTGCATGCAAAGGCCTGTGTAAGATGAGGCCAGGTCATATTCCAGTATGCTTGGTGACTAAGCACTCAAATATATGCCAGTATGGTTTCCATCCACATTAAGTCTCACACTTCTCTAGAAGCCACCAACTGTCAGGAGTTTGCCAGTTAGACTCTGGAGCCCTCCTACAGTGCATCTTTGACTAAGGGGGATGGCTCAGAAGTCTGTACCTCTAACTGACAAACTACTGACAGTTGGTGGCTTCTAGAGAAATGTGACAGTTAATGAAAGGGAATGAAAAACAGGCTCTCATGTACTTGAATACTTACTTAGTTACCAAGAAGTGCAACTGTTTGGGAAATTAGGAGGTGTGACCATGCTGGAATGCATATAGCCTTTTGGATAATATATGTCACTGAGGGTGGGTTTTGAGGTTTACATTCCCACATCAGGCCTCGTCTCTCTCTCTCTCTACCTACTACTGATGAATCAGTTGGTATGGACTCAACAACAGGCCCAGTGCCGTGTTTGCCTGAATCCTGACATGATGATCATGAATTAATTTCCTAAAATTATAGGCAAGCATCCAATTAACTAGTGATAAAGAGATCCAGAGACCCTTTCAAGTCTCTTGCATCTTGAAGTCCTGAACTGAGATTAGAGTTTAGATAGAGGGACAGGGTATTGACATATAAGCAGTTGTGGTCAGGAGGTGGCATCTACCCTCCCTTAGCTCACCCATCATTGTCTAATTGTTAGTCTTATCTGGCAAGGTGGTTTGATAGTAGGAATTGTGTGAAATCTCTTTAAGGAGACAAGGTTTTCCTTTGGGTAGAGAACATTGCTTTACCTGGCATGAGATTTCTGTAGAAATACTCATTACGTTGACGTCAATGATTTGACTGTTCTGATAGATCAAGCTACACAATTGTCTCATTAGTATATCCTCATTTCTGCTAGGCCTGTTATGTAAGCAGCCCATTCTAAAAGCCCTATTAAAACACAAATTTTTTATAAAGGATAACCAAGGGTAAACCTGTCACTTCAAATTACCATTCCTTTCACTGAGATGTGATCAGTAGATTTGAGTTTGCTGGGTGATTATTGCTCCTGGGGAGATTTCCTTACTTACATTGGATGGTGAGGTATAAAACCAACATTCAAAAAAAGTTGCCAAACAGGAAACATAACAGCTATTTGTGGGGATAACTGTCACTCACACACTTCACCTCAGATAGGTTGAGACATTCATACTGTGAAGTTTTGCCCGGATCTTGCAAAATACATGGATGGTGGAGCACAGTCTTCTTCATCGGTATCTATGAGATTAGATAAATGTAGCAATTTGGATTCAATGCTCCATAATTACCTCTATGAGTCTTACAGTGCATGTGTGGTATGACCCTCAAATCTGTGGGAACCAAAGTCCCTTCTTTGTCATATGCTAACCCAATTTTTCTTCTTTTTATATATCAAACCATATTCCTTTTCTGGCCTCTATCCCTATAGTATACAAAATGTCAGATTTTCCATCTTCAACACCAAAGAGTCTTCTGTGTCATATACCCACCTAAATCAATTTTCTAGGCCTCAACTTGAAATTTGAGTTCAAGGTGTGGTTCATACAATACACGCAATCAAATCCATCTTTATCGTAAATTCATGAAAATTGTTTATCTGCCATCAAACTTTGTAAAACCATAATCTCTCTCATATCATATACCAAACCAATCTTTCTCTCTCTCTCTCTCTCTCTCTCTCTCTCTCTCTCTCTCTCTATCTCTCCTCACTGTTGCTGCCTTCATCCTTATGAGACCACATCCCTCCTTTGTCATCTGCCTATCCACACTACCTCTCTTGCCATATAGCCAATATTTCTTCCCTAAAACCTTATCAGACACAAATCTCTCCCTTTCATTCAACCAAGTGAACTCCCTCTCTCGCCATGTACCCACTATTTCTGGACCCATCCTTTCAAGACACTCATTCCTCCTTAGCCATACACCAAACCTAATACTCTCTCTTATAATGTTTCCACCATTTCTTCCCCCAAACGTTGTGATGGCCCAATCTGCCCCATGTCATGTACTCACCCAAACTCCCTCGCTAGCCATATATCCACCATGTCTGCCCCCATCCTGCTGTGACCCAAATCCTTCTCTTGCCATATGCCCACTGAAAATTCTTCTATTTTCATGTAACCACACAATTTCCTGTCTTGTGATGTAACCACCATTTCTTCCCACAAACATGTCAGACCCAAATATATCCATGTTTATAAGCCCAACAAAACCCCCTCTCTTGATATATACCCACCAAAACTCTGTTTCATGAAATATACCAATTATTTCTGCCCCAAACCTTAAGAGACCCAAACACCCCCTGGTCATACAGCTACCCAAACTCCTCTCTGGGCATATACCCATCATTTTGCCACCGGCTTTGTGAGACCCTAATCTCTCCATTGTCGTATGCCCATCCAAAGTATTTCTCTTGCTACATACTCACCATTGCTGCCCCTAAAGTGTATAAGACCCAAATCCCTCCCTTGTCATTTACCCAGCATACTCCCTCTGTTGCTATATATCCACCATTTCTGACCCCATCTTTCTGAGACCCTAATCCCACCCTTCATATAATAACCCAAACTCCTCTCTTAACAGATACTCATGATTTCTGCCACCTGAGTATTTGAGAATCAAGTCCTTCCCTTGTCATGTACCCACCCAAATATCTCTTATCATTTACCCATCATTACACTCTCCAAAGTATATGAGATCCAACTCCCTTCCCTGGCATTACCCACCCATATTCCCACTCTTTCCAAGCTCTCACCATTACTGCCCCAAAATTTTGGAGACACAAACCCCTCCCTTGTCTTCTACCCACACAAAATCCCCCTCTTCAAGGCACCCACCATTGATGCCCAAACATTTGGAGACCCAAATCCCTCCCTTTTTTCCTACCCACCCAAACTCCCTCTCTTCCATGCACCCACAATTGATGCCCAAACCTTTGGAGACCCAAATCCCTCCCTTGTCTTCTACCCACCCAAACTCCCTCTCTTTCCATGCACTCACCATTACTGCTCCAAACATATGGAAACCCAAATCCCTCCCTTGTCTTCTTCCAACCCAAACATCCCCACTTTCATGCACCCACCATTGATGCCCAAACCTTTGGAGACCCAAATCCCTCCCTTGTCTTCTACCCACCCATGCTCCCTTTCTTTTCATGCACTCACCATTACTGCCCCAAAATCCCCCTCATCCAGGCACCCACCAATGATGCCAAACGTTTGGAGACAAAAATTCCTCACTTGTCTTCTTCCCACCCAAACTCCCCCTCTTCCATGCACCCATCATTAAAGCCCAAACCTTTAAAAACACAAATCCCTCCCTTGTCTCCTACACACCCAAACTCCCTTTCTTCCATGCACCCACAAGTGATGCCCAAACCTTTGGAGACACAAATCCCTGCCTTGTCTTCTACCAACCCAAGTTCCCTTTCTTTTCATGCACTCACCATTACTGCCCAAATCCTTTGGAGACACAAATCCCTTCCTTGTCTTCTATCCACCCTAACTCCCCCTCTTCCATGCACCCACCATTGATGACCAATTCTTTGGAGACCCAAATCCCTCCCTTGTCATCTTCCCACGCAAACTCCCTTTCTTTCATGCCCTCACCATTACTGCCCCAAAACTTTGGAGACCCAAATCCCTCCCTTGTCTTCTTCCCACCCAAACTCCCCGTCTTCCATGCACCCACCATTGATGCCCAAACCTTTGGAGACACAAATCCCTCCCTTGTCTCCTACCCACCAAAACTCCCTCTCTTTCCATGCTCTCACCGTTAAAGCCACAAAATTTTGGAGACCCTAATCCCTCCCTTGTCTTCTTCCCACACAAACTCGCCTCTTTTATGCACCCACAATTAATGCCCAAACCTTTGTAGACCCAAATCCCTCCCTTGTCTTCTACCAACCCAAACTCCCCCTCTTTCCATGAACCCACTATGACTGTCCCAAACCTAGTGAAGAACAAATCTCTCCATTGCCATTCACCCACCCATCTTCCCTCTCTTCTCCTATAACCATCATTTTTCCTTCCCTTTCCTGGTTTCGCCTTTAGTCACTGTAAAAGACACATAGCTTTTCAACTAAATTGAATTTATTTTCAATTTAAGAAATGTATACCAATGCAATTTTCTTTGTCATATTTGGGCTTTCCCCGTCTTCATGATAGCCATCTTATTGGCTCTCCCCCTCATCGGCTGCTGCGACCACGCTTGCTTCTCCAGTAGTGTGCACCTCGGCTTCCTTTTCAGGCTCCTCCTCCTTAGGTTCAGGCATTGCAGTAACAGCTTTCACTTTGATTTTCTTCCGTTCGAGGGCAGCTGCCTCTTCGGCCTCCCTCTTTCTCTTGTTCCTCTTCTTTGAGGAGTGCTTCCGGTGTTTGCTTTTCTTGTGTGCCTGGAATGGCAAGAGGTGAACACAAGAATTAGTTAATAGAGGGAGAAGTCAGGAGAGGCATGTGAAGGACACTTTGTCGGAAGAGGTGAGAATTGATAAGGGATTTATGCCAGGAAGGAGAGAGGTAGTGACTTTAGGTAAGAGTAAATGAGTAGAGGAGGGAGCTCCAGTAGGGTTTGTCAACTCACCTTTCCGCACAACATGTAAGGTGGATACTGCTTTAGAGCTGCCTTTGTCTTCAACATAAGGACTGGCCCATTCGCTGCCATTGGAACATCACTACTGGATGTTGGGAGGTCCATGTCGGACATTGATTCCTTAGGTTCCTTTGCTAGACTCTCCATCACCAAGTCGCATGAGTGCGTGTTGTTTCTCCCTGGAGGGGCTGTGAACAACTGGCAGGATAGGGAAGGCCACACCCTCAGACCTGAGCCATCATCAAGGTCTCGACCAATAGTAGGTGAGCTTGTGCTCTGACATCACAAAGCCTGGTTCTGACCCACAAGAATGCCTGGGGAAGGAAGGAACAAATAGTGGACTGTACCACTCCTGACACTTTGATGATAGGGGGAAGATATTGAGAAGGCAAAGAGAGTTTGGGTTTAGATGGAGACTTTGTTTAATATCTCTAACGCAAATTTTCCACCTCAACCTTTTTTACATATCTACCTTTGTTGTGGTAGAACACATGACAGATCATTTGCTTCTCCAAATTCTTCAACAATACTATCCCTGTCAATGGTTTAGTCCAAAATGTCCGCCTCAATCTTTGGCTAGTATCTTGAATGTCTTCCCTAAAATCATTCCCAAATAACATTCCTACTCCATGGCTTAGCCTGTTGACCGTACACACACACACACTCACACACATACACACACACACACACACACACACACACACACACACGAATACTTGCATCTCCACATTCCTCTGTACCTAATGAATATACGCAAACCAGTGTCCATATCTTGTCTGGCTGTGTAGCAACAAATCATGGCCTCCAGGCTTCCACCTTATCCCAAGTCAGGTGACCCAGCCTAGCCTCAATATCTCTTTTACTGTGGTGAGCATACAGCCTCCTTTAATATACTCACTCACCTAAGGAGGCTTTCTACAACCAACATAAGCCCAGTCCATAACCAGGGTTCACCTATCTTCTGGTGTCTAGCCTATTGAGAATATCACACAGTATTAGACACTTGATTTTTAACATTCTGTTATGTATAACCTGGAAACCATAAGAAATGTTCAATCTTGGTCTGGACTCCTTGCCTTATAGTAGTGAATTTTAGGCTTCAACATGTTGCAGCCTATTTAGAACAGTTTTCCTATATTATAGAGAACATCTGGGCTACAGCCAGATATAATCCTATTTAGATAAACCAACAGGGGTCTTAGAGTTGCCCATACCTCTTCACACCATACCCAGACTTCCTATGTCCCCCTCCAGGATTTATCCAGGTGAAGATATCCATACTCTGTAATTGGTTTTCCATATTCAGTGGAATTTATCCTAGATTGAATAGTCCCTGTCCCATCAAAGAATGGACCCTTGCACTCTGCAGTAGTGATTTTTGGCATGTTTTAGGGACACAAATCTCAAAACACAGCATGATCCCACCAGCTACTACTATTCTGTAGCCAACACTGAGAGTTCCCCAACACTTATCATACCTGTACTGGCTAATGGAATAACCCCACTCCTTATGAAAAGTTATCGTGTCCTCCTAAAGTTCGAACCTAGTGAATATTTCCTGTTCCAAATACTGTTTTTCCACATCCCTCCAAACATAGCTCATATTGATGTGGGATTCCCTTTTGTATATCTATGTATCATTATGATCCATACCAGTAAGGCTCTCACTGGTAGCTGCTGGTTTTCTCCTTCAGCAGCTACATGGCATCTCCCTGACTCTGCCTACTTTCTCTCTATATCTCTGTTCAGATTTCCTGCCTGGCTATATTCTACTAATCGATTGCCCAAAGCATCTTCTTGAATAACCAATGGTAATAAAACATATTCATAGCATATAGGATTCCTAGTCCCATCAAATCCTCCTGTGCTGTAGACAACATATACATTCCCACTGAGACAACCCCAACCTCATCAAACCACAGGATCTCTGGCTGACTACATAATATCACAGCATGCCAAGACTGTCCAAATCCTTCTACAATGCCAAGAGAAGTAAGTGCACCTTTCGAGCAGATAATTCTTTTCCTACTCCAGTAGAGTCCAGACCTGATGAAACATCCAGTGAGAACTCTAAAAGAGCTGTTTTCTCACACTTATAGTGACTTTTAGCTGTTTGCTGAGTTCCAAACCCTAGGCTCCATCTTAGTCCTACCGTGCTTTGATAGATAGTTCTAAGCTTCTGCTGGCACTTTCCCTCCAAATGGCCTTGTCCTAGCACATTCTTTTGTGCTGTATCCAGCATCTATATTCCCAACAGTAACCATCCTACCTGAATCCATCTGCAGGATGATTCCGATGCCTAAACCACTTCATTATATAACCAGACATCCCACAACCACCAGGACCCAACTTTAGCCAATTGAGTAACCCACTACACACAAGTGAATATTTGATTTTCCACATGCTGTCTGACTTACAGCTGCCTCATCTGCCTTGCATTTGCAAATTTTAGGCCTGTGAAGGTTTTCAAAGCCTTCAGCCAAGACTAGGTCCAGCAACTCCTTCTTTGGTATAGTCAACAGTTAGGCTACCCTAATTTAACACACCTACACCCATGCATGAAATAGTTGCCCTGCTTTCACAACTCCATTTCCATTCCAGACTTTCCATATCTTCCCTAAAGACCAAGCCCAGAAAATTTCCCCTACCAGATAGCGTTTCCCCATATGCCAACAAACAGATCATAAGTCACTACAAGTGTCCAAGTCTAGATTTGCCAATGATATTCTTGCATGTTGTAGTAATGCTCACAGGATTCAACAGAGTTCCAAATGTGAGGGCCGAATCCCAGCATCTACTCCTGTCCTCCAACCAACATACATTGTCCTACAAGGACCTGCGCTGCTTGAATCTACATATAGTACTCATTTTGCTATCTTACCCGAATCCAAATTCTGTATTCCTGAGTCCTTCACCATGGTATGGCCTGGTAAGTACTCACTCCCTCACAACCAGATATTTCATATTCTATCTCTTCCTGGATCTAGCCTCTTTCCCAAAGTCATTATACAAATTTAGTTTGATCACCTAAGTAGCAATATCTAGGCTTCTATAATTTCGGAAATCCCATATCTTGGCCTTCCACGTGTGCGATTGCCGACATACATGCAGCAGACAAGTTGCTACCTTCACCCACCCACAGTACCCTCTCTGTTACCTGCAGCACCCTACTCCACCACATTCCTAATGTTCTCCTCCAGGAACTGGCTTCTTATATATGCCACCAACCAATACTTGTTTTCCATATCCATCTGAATCTAGCTTGAGTTTAACAGCCAGCACCCCTGCATAATCTGGCTGTTTGCCTCTTGATTCAAGGGTCTTCTCTTGAGTATGGTCCCAAATAACTCAGCTCAGACTATTCTCAGGAATCCTCCTTTTCTGTCGTGAACATCTAGGCTTTGCTAGCACTTACCCTGCACTAGTACATCCACGGGACACTTTAGGTACAATATAGAACATTATTCCTTATTCAGATTTTCTATGTCTTCCCAGGTTTTAACTTGTTTAGTTTAGTTACCCACTCAGTACTTTGTTCATAGAGGGCTTGATCTACCCAAGTTGCAACAACCAGTGTCCTTGTCTTCTCCAGCTGCCTCCATAGCAATCTCCGGCATTCTTAGACCCATCAACTTTTTCTGTGCTGTTGACAGCATCTAGATTCCCACAAAGACTATCAGTCTCTCATAGAACCAGAGGAGTTGTGGCTGCCCTACATGACCATTCTATCCCCAGACTATCAGAATACTCCTCCATCGTCTTGATTTCAGAGCACTGCTCTGCATCCTATCATTGTTTTTCTAATCCAGTGGAGTCCAGACTGGATCGAACATCCAGTGTCATCCCTAGATTTCAATAGTAGTGACTTCTAGCTGTTGGTAGGGTTCCAAATCCTTTGTTCCATCTTAGTCCCACCATGGTCTCTTAGGCTGAATGCAACATATAGTGTCCTGCATGAATCTCCTGAAACAACACTTACACACAGGACACTCTAGGCTACCTATACAACACAACTTAATACCCAGATTACCCAGAATACCCATGTACTCCCCAGAGTCAAGCCTGTAGACTAACACCAAATGTACTCATCATACATGATTTTCTACAACTTGCTGAATTGATCACAGTACTTTAGCCTACATAGACAACCTATAACACATAACAGGTGCCTCTAGGATTCAGTAGGGTGTAAAATCTCACACCCCAGCACAGCCCTCCATCTATTCATGTGCTATAGTTAACATTTAGTATTTCTACAATAGTTGTCCTATCTATGGCCACAGGACTAGATGTTCACTATACCATGGCACTCTATACACAAACTTCCCATCCACTCCCCAGAGTCTAGTTACTGAAACTCCGAACACAACACAATATTTCTGTTTTCATGTCATGCAAAACATAAATCCCATGCTGCATGCAGTTTGGCACAGATGTCTGGACTCCTAGCCTTGCTGTAATGACCCCTAGAATTCAACAAGGTCCCCATTCCTTGGCCCTAGCCTATGCCAAGCATTTTGTCCTTGGCTGTAGCCTACATCTATGCTCCCATAGGGATGTACCCTAGCCCTGTCTACCCACTTCTACTTTCAGAAAGCCTTGTGACACATAAAATACACCAATAAATACACAGACTTCCTGTGGTCTCCTCCTGGGTGAGCCTGGTGTTTACATCCCTATCTGACATTTTATTTTCTGGCGTAACTAGAATGGTCGAACATCCAGTGACCATGACTAGTGTGGCTATGAGTTCCTTGTACTTGATGGCTCTAGGCTTCTGCAGACTCTGGTTCCTCCAACTGACCTTGTCCTAGCCTATTCCTTTGTGCTATATCCAACTTCCATACTCTCAACTTGAACCATTCTACCTTCATTCAATCACAAGTGACATTTAAATGATTAAGCCACCTATCTTTGTCCCTAGACATCCCACATGCTCGGCCTCCAGGGTTTAGCCTAGTGAGTAATAACCAACACAAACATGAATACGTGTTTTTCCACATGCAGCCTGACCTACTAGAACCACATTTGCCTTCCATTTGCGAGCTTTAGGCATCTACAGGTTTGAATGTGTGCAGACAAGCTTAGGCCCAGCAACTTCTACTATGCTTTAGTTAACAGCTAGGCTCCCTCTGCACTAAACGTTCTTGCACACATGCCCAGACTGTCCATATCCTCCTACAAAGACTATAGAGGTATGCACCCTTCTGCAGAGATAATTGTTTTCCCAAACTAGTGGAGTCCAGACAATCTAGTGGCATCCCTAGAATAGTGCTTGTTCTCCCTCTCAATGACTTACTTATATCTACCTATCTGTCTATCTATCTATCTATCTATCTATTTTTAATTCGAGAGAAGGCTTCTCTACGTAACTTTGAAGTCTATTTTTGCACTAGCTCTGTAGACCAGGTTGGCTTCACACTCACAGAGATCCTCCTGCCTCTGCCTCCCAAGTGCTATGATTAAAGTCATGCACCACCACCACCCATCCTTGTAGTGACTTCTAACTTTTGTCAATGTCCGAAATCCTTTGCTTCATGTTCTTCTTTGCTATAGGTAAGATCTTGGTTCCTGCATGAAGTTCCTGTTACAACACTTAGCCACAGAACACTGTGTGCTGCCTATACAACCCAACTCTGTACTCAGATTCCCCATGACCTCTCCAGAGTCAGGCCTGTTAATTATCCCTAACATACTCATCATAAATGTTTTTGCACATCCTGCTGAATCTATACCAGTACCCCAGCCTAGACAAACAACTTATACTTCAGAGCAGAGGCCTTCAGGCTTCATCATGGTCCCAAATCTCATACACCCCCAATTTCAGTGCTATAAGGAACAATTAGAGTGCCACTAGTACTTGCCCTATCCACAGGCACAGGACTAGATGTTGACTATACTACCCCTCTCTATACACAAACTTTCTGTGTTCTCTTCCAGGGCCTAGTCTATTGGATATTCCACATACATCCCAATATTTCTGTTTTCATATCCTGTAGCGTGTAAATCATGAGCCTTAGGCAGTGCCACCATAGTAGCCTGAAATCTTTGCCTTGCGGTAATGATCTCTAACTTCAACAAAGTCCTAAATCCTAGTTCCCAGTTTAGTCCCAGTATTTCATCCTTTGCTCTAGCCTACATGGTGTGCTCCTGGGAGGATCATCAGTCGTCGTACCAAACTAAGAATATTGCATACTATATTAATGAACAACCTAGAAAGATATGTCCATGAATGCAATAGTGGTACAAACTTTCTGGGAATAATCAGCTCCTTAAGAGTGAATTTAAGGTCTACTCTATAGAAAGCAACACATGCCTGCTGCTGTAAGCTTTGTGGAGAACATATGGTTATGGAGATCCAAGGCCCCAGTATTGAACCTCATACTATTATTTTGTTAAATGAATGAAGTATCAAGCTTCACTCTACATTCATACCTCGATAACTACAGATTAGTGCAGTTCTCAGACCTCCTCAGAGACCTTGGTGCAGTAGATTATGTTTAAAAAAGACATTCACAACTGGTCATCCTGGAAAAAAAATGAGAGTATGTGCAATGGGATATTTGTAGCCCTCTCTTCAAGACTCAGGTACCATTGCAGGGAGCATTTAAAAAGATTTTATGAGTCTGAGGCTGCAGATGCCAAGAGTGAAATTGTGATCTCAAGACATGACAGAGTCATTGCTCTCACAAATACAGAGCCGTCGTGATTGCATGCAAAGGCCTGTGTAAGATGAGGCCAGGTCATATTCCAGTATGCTTGGTGACTAAGCACTCAAATATATGCCAGTATGGTTTCCATCCACATTAACTCTCACACTTCTCTAGAAGCCACCAACTGTCAGGGGTTTGCCAGTTAGACTCTCGAGCCCTCCTACAGTGCATCTTTGACTATGGGGGATGGCTCAGAAGTCTGTACCTCTAACTGACAAACTACTGACAGTTGGTGGCTTCTAGAGAAATGTGACAGTTAATGAAAGGGAATGAAAAACAGGCTCTCATGTACTTGAATACGTACTTAGTTACCAAGAAGTGCAACTGTTTGGGAAATTAGGATGTGTGACCATGCTGGAATGCATATAGCCTTTGTGGATAAGATATGTCACTGAGGGTGGGTTTTGAGGTTTACATTCCCACATCAGGCCTCGTCTCTCTCTCTCTCTACCTACTACTGATGAATCAGTTGGTATGGACTCAACAACAGGCCCAGTTCCCTGTTTGCCTGAATCCTGACATGATGACCATGAATTAATTTCCTAAAATTATAGGCAAGCATCCAATTAACTAGTGATAAAGAGATCCAGAGACCCTTTCAAGTCTCTTGCTTCTTGAAGTCCTGGACTGAGATTAGAGTTTAGCTAGAGGGACAGGGTATTGACATATAAGCAGTTGTGGTCAGGAGGTGGCATCTACCCTCCCTTAGCTCACCCATCATTGTCTAATTGTTAGTCTTATCTGGCAAGGTGGTTTGATAGTAGGAATTGTGTGAAATCTCTTTAAGAAGACAAGGTTTTCCTTTGGGTAGAGAACATTGCTTTACATGGCATGAGATTTCTGTAGAAATACTCATTACGTTGACGTCAATGATTTGACTGTCTGATAGATCAAGCTACACAATTGTCTCATTAGTATATCCTCATTTCTGCTAGGCCTGTTATGTAAGCAGCCCATTCTAAAAGCCCTATTAAAACACAAATTTTTTATAAAGGATAACCAAGGGTAAACCTGTCACTTCAAATTACCATTCCTTTCACTGAGATGTGATCAGTAGATTTGAGTTTGCTGGGTGATTATTGCTCCTGGGGAGATTTCCTTACTTACATTGGATGGTGAGGTATAAAACCAACATTCAAAAAAAGTTGCCAAACAGAAAACATAACAGCTATTTGTGGGGATAACTGTCACTCACACACTTCACCTCAGATAGGTTGAGACATTCATACTGTGAAGTTTTGCCCGGATCTTGCAAAATACATGGATGGTGGAGCACAGTCTTCTTCATCGGTATCTATGAGATTAGATAAATGTAGCAATTTGGATTCAATGCTCCATAATTACCTCTATGAGTCTTACAGTGCATGTGTGGTATGACCCTCAAATCTGTGGGAACCAAAGTCCCTTCTTTGTCATATGCTAACCCAAATTTTCTTCTTTTTATATATCAAACCATATTCCTTTTCTGGCCTCTATCCCTATAGTATACAAAATGTCAGATTTTCCATCTTCAACACCAAAGAGTCTTCTGTGTCATATACCCACCTAAATCAATTTTCTAGGCCTCAACTTGAAATTTGAGTTCAAGGTGTGGTTCATACAATACACGCAATCAAATCCATCTTAATCGTAAATTCATGAAAATTGTTTATCTGCCATCAAACTTTGAAAAACCATAATCTCTCCCATATCATATACCAACCCAATCTCTCTCTCTCTCTCTCTCTCTCTCTCTCTCTCTCTCTCTCTCCCCACTGTTGCTGCCTTCATCCTTATGAGACCACATCCCTCCTTTGTCATCTGCCTATCCACACTACCTCTCTTGCCATATAGCCAATATTTCTTCCCTAAAACCTTATCAGACACAAATCTCTCCCTTTCATTCAACCAAGTGAACTCCCTCTCTCGCCATGTACCCACTATTTCTGGACCCATCCTTCCAAGACACTCATTCCTCCTTAGCCATACACCAAACCTAATACTCTCTCTTATAATGTTTCCACCATTTCTTCCCCCAAACGTTGTGATGGCCCAATCTGCCCCATGTCATGTACTCACCCAAACTCCCTCGCTAGCCATATATCCACCATGTCTGCCCCCATCCTGCTGTGACCCAAATCCTTCTCTTGCCATATGCCCACTGAAAATTCTTCTATTTTCATGTAACCACACAATTTCCTGTCTTGTGATGTAACCAACATTTCTTCCCCCAAACATGTCAGACCCAAATATATCCATGTTTATAAGCCCAACAAAACCCCCTCTCTTGACATATACCCACCCAAACTCTGTTTCATGAAATATACCAATTATTTCTGCCACAAACCTTAAGAGACCCAAACACCCCCTGGTCATACAGCTACCCAAACTCCTCTCTGGGCATATACCCATCATTTTGCCACCAGCTTTGTGAGACCCTAATTTCTCCATAGTCGTATGCCCATCCAAAGTATTTCTCTTGCTACATACTCACCATTGCTGCCCCTAAAGTGTATAAGACCCAAATCCCTCCCTTGTCATTTACCCAGCATACTCCCTTTGTTGCTATATATCCAAAATTTCTGACCCCATCTTTCTGAGACCCTAATCCCACCCTTCATATAATAACCCAAACTCCTCTCTTAACAGATACTCATGATTTCTGCCACCTGAGTATTTGAGAATCAAATCCTTCCCTTGTCATGTACCCACCCAAATGTCTCTTATCATTTACCCATCATTACACTCTCCAAAGTATATGAGATCCAACTCCCTTCCCTGGCATTACCCACCCATATTCCCACGCTTTCCAAGCTCTCACCATTACTGACCCAAAATTTTGGAGAAACAAACCCCTCCCTTGTCTTCTACAAACACAAAATCCCCCTCTTCAAGGCACCCACCATTGATGCCCAAACTTTTGGAGACACAAATCCCTCCCTTTTTTCCTACCCACCCAAACTCCCTCTCTTCCATGCACCCACAATTGATGCCCAAACCTTTGGAGACCCAAATCCCTCCCTTGTCTTCTACCCACCCAAACTCCCTCTGTTTCCATGCACTCACCATTACTGCTCCAAACATATGGAAACCCAAATCCCTCACTTGTCTTCTTCCCACCCGAACTCCCCCACTTCCATGCACCCACCATTGTTGCCCAAACCTTTGGAGACCCAAATCCCACCCTTGTCTTCTTGCAACCCAAACATCCCCACTTTCATGCAACCACCATTGATGCCCAAACCTTTGGAGACCCAAATCCCTCCCTTGTCTTCTACCCACCCATGCTCCCTTTCTTTTCATGCACTCACCATTACTGCCCCAAAATCCCCCTCATCCAGGCAGCCACCAATGTTGCCCAAACGTTTGGAGACAAAAATCCCTCCCTTGTCTTCTTCCCACCCAAACTCCCCCTCTTCCATGCACCCATCATTGATGCCCAAACCTTTAAAAACACAAATCCCTCCCTTGTCTCCTATACACCCAAACTCCCTTTCTTCCATGCACCCACAAGTGATGCCCAAACCTTTGGAGACACAAATCCCTCCCTTGTCTTCTACCAACCCAAGTTCCCTTTCTTTTCATGCACTCACCATTACTGCCCAAATCCTTTGGAGACACATATCCCTCCCTTGTCTCCTACCCACCAAAACTCCCTCTCTTTCCATGCTCTCACCGTTAAAGCCACAAAATTTTGGAGACCCTAATCCCTCCCTTGTCTTCTTCCCACACAAACTCGCCTCTTTTATGCACCCACAATTAATGCCCAAACCTTTGTAGA
Organism: Microtus oregoni; assembly: GCF_018167655.1. Taxonomy (NCBI): domain Eukaryota; kingdom Metazoa; phylum Chordata; class Mammalia; order Rodentia; family Cricetidae; genus Microtus; species Microtus oregoni. The sequence continues at coordinate 58,308 of NW_024544251.1, forward strand.
CCCAAATCCCTCCCTTGTCTTCTACCAACCCAAACTCCCCCTCTTTCCATGAACCCACTATGACTGTCCCAAACCTAGTGAAGAACAAATCTCTCCATTGCCATTCACCCACCCATCTTCCCTCTCTTCTCCTATAACCATCATTTTTCCTTCCCTTTCCTGGTTTCGCCTTTAGTCACTGTAAAAGACACATAGCTTTTCAACTAAATTGAATTTATTTTCAATTTAAGAAATTTATACCAATGCAATTTTCTTTGTCATATTTGGGCATTCCCCGTCTTCATGATAGCCATCTTATTGGCTCTCCCCCTCATCGGCTGCTGCGACCACGCTTGCTTCTCCAGTAGTGTGCACCTCGGCTTCCTTTTCAGGCTCCTCCTCCTTAGGTAAAGGCATTGCAGTAACAGCTTTCACTTTGATTTTCTTCCTTTCGAGGGAAGCTGCCTCTTCGGCCTCCCTCTTTCTCTTGTTCCTCTTCTTTGAGGAGTGCTTCCAGTGTTTGCTTTTCTTGTGTGCCTGGAATGGCAAGAGGTGAACACAAGAATTAGTTAATAGAGGGAGAAGTCAGGAGAGGCATGTGAAGGACACTTTGTCGGAAGAGGTGAGAATTGATAAGGGATTTATGCCAGGAAGGAGAGAGGTAGTGACTTTAGGTAAGAGTAAATGAGTAGAGGAGGGAGCTCCAGTAGGGTTCGTCAACTCACCTTTCCGCACGACATGTAAGGTGGATACTGCTTTAGAGCTGCCTTTGTCTTCACCATAAGGACTGGCCCGTTCGCTGCCATCGGAACATCACTACTGGATGTTGGGAGGTCCATGTCGGACAGTGATTCCTTAGGTTCCTTTGCTAGACTCTCCATCACCAAGTCGCGTGAGTCCGTGTTGTTTCTCCCTCGAGGGGCTGTGAACAACTGGCAGAGTAGGGAAGGCCACACCCTCAGACCTGAGTCATCATCAAGGTCTCGACCAATAGTAGGTGAGCTTGTGCTCTGACATCACAAAGCCTGGTTCTGACCCACAAGAATGCCTGGGGAAGGAAGGAACAAATAGTGGACTGTACCACTCCTGACACTTTGATGATAGGGGGAAGATATTGAGAAGGCAAAGAGAGTTTGGGTTTAGATGGAGACTTTGTTGAATAACTCTAAGGCAAATTTTCCACCTCAACCTTTTTTACATATCTACCTTTGTTGTGGTAGAACACATGACAGATCATTTGCTTCTCCAAATTCTTCAACAATGCTATCCCTGTCAATGGTTTAGTCCAAAATGTCCGCCTCAATCTTTGGCTAATATCTTGAATGTCTTCCCTAAAATCATTCCCAAATAACATTCCTACTCCATGGCTTAGCCTGTTGACCGTACACACACACACACTCACACACATACACACACACACACACACACACACACACACACACACACACACGAATACTTGCATCTCCACATTCCTCTGTACCTAATGAATATATGCAAACCAGTGTCCATATCTTGTCTGGCTGTGTAGCAACAAATCATGGCCTCCAGGCTTCCACCTTATCCCAAGTCAGGTGACCCAGCCTAGCCTCAATATCTCTTTTACTGTGGTGAGCATACAGCCTCCTTTAATATACTCACTCACCTAAGGAGGCTTTCTACAACCAACATAAGCCCAGTCCATAACCAGGGTTCTCCTATCTTCTGGTGTCTAGCCTATTGAGAATAACACACAGTATTAGACACTTGATTTTTAACATTCTGTTATGTATAACCTGGAAACCATAAGAAATTTTCAATCTTGGTCTGCACTCCTTGCCTTATAGTAGTGAATTTTAGGCTTCAACATGTTTCAGCCTATTTAGAACATTTTTCCTATATTATAGAGAACATCTGGGCTACAGCCAGATATAATCCTATTTAGATAAACCAACAGGGGTCTTAGAGTTGCCCATACCTCTTCACACCATACCCAGACTTCCTATGTCCCCCTCCAGGATTTATCCAGGTGAAGATATCCATACTCTGTAATTGGTTTTCCATATTCAGTGGAATTTATCCTAGATTGAATAGTCCCTGTCCCATCAAAGAATGGACCCTTGCACTCTGCAGTAGTGATTTTTGGCATGTTTTAGGGACACAAATCTCAAAACACAGCATGATCCCACCAGCTACTACTATTCTGTAGCCAACACTGAGAGTTCCGCAACACTTATCATACCTGTACTGGCTAATGGAATAACCCCACTCCTTATGAAAAGTTATCGTGTCCTCCTAAAGTTCGAACCTAGTGAATATTTCCTGTTCCAAATACTGTTTTTCCACATCCCTCCAAACATAGCTCATATTGATGTGGGATTCCCTTTTGTATATCTATGTATCATTATGATCCATACCAGTAAGGCTCTCACTGGTAGCTGCTGGTTTTCTCCTTCAGCAGCTACATGGCATCTCCCTGACTCTGCCTACTTTCTCTCTATATCTCTGTTCAGATTTCCTGCCTGGCTATATTCTACTAATCGATTGCCCAAAGCATCTTCTTGAATAACCAATTGTAATAAAATATATTCATAGCATATAGGATTCCTAGTCCCATCAAATCCTCCTGTGCTGTAGACAACATATACATTCCCACTGAGACAACCCCAACCTCATCAAACCACAGGATCTCTGGCTGACTACATAATATCACAGCATGCCAAGACTGTCCAAATCCTTCTACAATGACAAGAGAAGTAAGTGCACCTTTCGAGCAGATAATTCTTTTCCTACTGCAGTAGAGTCCAGACCTGATGAAACATACAGTGAGAACTCTAAAAGAGCTGTTTTCTCACACTTATAGTGACTTTTAGCTGTTTGCTGAGTTCCAAACCCTAGGCTCCATCTTAGTCCTACCGTGCTTTGATAGATAGTTCTAAGCTTCTGCTGGCACTTTCCCTCCAACTGGCCTTGTCCTAGCACATTCTTTTGTGCTGTATCCAGCATCTACATTCCCAACAGTAACCATCCTACCTGAATCCATCTGCAGGATGATTCCGATGCCTAAACCACTTCATTATATAACCAGACATCCCACAACCACCAGGACCCAACTTTAGCCAATTGAGTAACCCACTACACACAAGTGAATATTTGATTTTCCACTTGCTGTCTGACTTACAGCTGCCTCATGTGCCTTGCATTTGCAAATTTTAGGCCTGTGAAGGTTTTCAAAGCCTTCAGCCAAGACTAGGTCCAGCAACTCCTTCTTTGGTATAGTCAACAGTTAGGCTCCCCTGAATTTAACACACCTACACCCATGCATGAAATAGTTGCCCTGCTTTCACAACTCCATTTCCAATCCAGACTTTCCATATCTTCCCCAAAGACCAAGCCCAGAATATTTCCCCTACCAGATAGCGTTTCCCCATATGCCAACAAACAGATCATAAGTCACTACAAGTGTCCAAGTCTAGTTTTTGCCACTGATATTCTTGCATGTTGTAGTAATGCTCACAGGATTCAACAGAGTTCCAAATGCGAGGGCCGAATCCCAGCATCTACTCCTGTCCTCCAACCAACATACATTGTCCTACAAGGACCTGCGCTGCTTGAATCTACATATAGTACTCATTTTGCTATCTTACCTGAATCCAAATTCTGTATTCCTGAGTCCTCCACCATGGTATGGCCTGGTAAGTACTCACTCCCTCACAACCAGATATTTCATATTCTATCTGTACCTGGATCTAGCCTCTTTCCCAAAGTCATTATACAAATTTAGTTTGATCACCTAAGTAGCAATATCTAGGCTTCTATAATTTCGGAAATCCCATATCTTGGCCTTCCACATGTGCGATTGCCCACATACATGCAGCAGACAAGTTGCTACCTTCACCCACCCACAGTACCCTCTGTGTTACCTGCAGCACCCTACTCCACCACATTCCTAATGTTCTCCTCCAGGAACTCTCTTCTTATATATGCCACCAACCAATACTTGTTTTCCATATCCATCTGCATCTAGCTTGAGTTTAACAGCCAGCACCCCTGCATAATCTGGCTGTTTGCCTCTTGAGTCAAGGGTCTTCTCGGGAGTATGGTCCCAAATAACTCAGCTCAGACTATTCTCAGGAATCCTCCTTTTCTGTCGTGAACATCTAGGCTTTGCTAGCACTTCCCCTGCACTAGTACATCCACAGGACACTTTAGGTACAATATAGAACATTATTCCTTATTCAGATTTTCTATGTCTTCCCAGGTTTTAACTTGTTTAGTTTAGTTACCCACTCAGTACTTTGTACATAGAGGGCTTGATCTACCCAAGTTGCAACAACCAGTGTCCTTGTCTTCTCCAGCTGCCTCCATAGCAATCTCCAGCATTCTTAGACCCATCAACTTTTTCTGTGCTGTTGACAGCATCTAGATTCCCACAAAGACTTTCAGTCTCTAATAGAACCAGAGGAGTTGTGGCTGCCCTACATGACCATTCTATCCCCAGACTATCAGAATACTCCTCCATCGTCTAGATTTCAGAGCACTGCTCTGCATCCTATCATTGTTTTTCTAATCCAGTGGAGTCCAGACTGGATGGAACATCCAGTGTCATCCCTAGATTTCAATAGTAGTGACTTCTAGCTGTTGGTAGGGTTCCAAATCCTTTGTTCCATCTTAGTCCCACCATGGTCTCTTAGGCTGAATGCAACATATAGTGTCCTGCATGAATCTCCTGAAACAACACTTACACACAGGACACTCTAGGCTACCTATACAACACAACTTAATACCCAGATTTCCCAGAATACCCATGTACTCCCCAGAGTCAAGCCTGTAGACTAACACCAAATGTACTCATCATACATGATTTTCTACAAATTGCTGAATTGATCACAGTACTTTAGCCTACATAGACAACCTATAACACATAACAGGTGCCTGTAGGATTCAGTAGGGTGTAAAATCTCACACCCCAGCACAGCCCCTCCATCTATTCATGTGCTATAGTTAAAATTTAGTTTTTCTATAATAGTTGTCCTATCTATGGCCACAGGACTAGATGTTCACTATACCATGGCACTCTATACACAAACTTCCCATCCACTCCCCAGAGTCTAGTTACTGAAACTCCAAACACAACACAATATTTCTGTTTTCATGTCATGCAAAACATAAATCCCATGCTGCATGCAGTTTGGCACAGATGTCTGGACTCCTAGCCTTGCTGTAATGACCCCTAGAATTCAACAAGGTCCCCATTCCTTGGCCCTAGCCTATGCCAAGCATTTTGTCCTTGGCTGTAGCCTACATCTATGCTCCCATAGGGATGTACCCTAGCCCTGTCTACCCACATCTACTTTCAGAAAGCCTTGTGACACATAAAATACACCAATAAATACACAGACTTCCTGTGGTCTCCTCCTGGGTGAGCCTGGTGTTAACATCCCTATCTGACATTTTATTTTCTGGCGTAACTAGAATGGTCGAACATCCAGTGACCATGACTAGTGTGGCTATGAGTTCCTTGTACTTGATGGCTCTAGGCTTCTGCAGACTCTGGTTCCTCCAACTGACCTTGTCCTAGCCTATTCCTTTGTGCTATATCCAACTTCCATACTCTCAACTTGAACCATTCTACCTTCATTCAATCACAAGTGACATTTAAATGATTAAGCCACCTATCTTTGTCCCTAGACATCCCACATGCTCGGCCTCCAGGGTTTAGCCTAGTGAGTAATAACCAACACAAACATGAATACGTGTTTTTCCACATGCAGCCTGACCTACTAGAACCACATTTGCCTTCCATTTGCGAGCTTTAGGCATCTACAGGTTTGAATGTTTGCAGACAAGCTTAGGCCCAGCAACTTCTACTATGCTTTAGTTAACAGCTAGGCTCCCTCTGCACTAAACGTTCTTGCACACATGCCCAGACTGTCCATATCCTCCTACAAAGACTATAGAGGTATGCACCCTTCTGCAGAGATAATTGTTTTCCCAAACTAGTGGAGTCCAGACAATCTAGTGGCATCCCTAGAATAGTGCTTGTTCTCCCTTGCAATGACTTACTTATATCTACCTATCTGTCTATCTATCTACCTATCTATTTTTAATCTGAGGGAAGGCTTCTCTATGTAACTTTGAAGTCTATGTGTGCACTAGCTCTGTAGACCAGGTTGGCTTCACACTTACAGAGATCCTCCTGCCTCTGCCTCCCAAGTGCTATGATTAAAGTCATGCACCACCACCACCCATCCTTGTAGTGACTTCTAACTTTTGTCAATGTCCGAAATCCTTTGCTTCATGTTCTTCTTTGCTATAGGTAAGATCTTGGTTGCTGCATGAAGTTCCTGTTACAACACTTAGCCACAGAACACTCTGTGCTGCCTATACAACCCAACTCTGTACTCAGATTCCCCATGACCTCTCCAGAGTCAGGCCTGTTAATTATCCCTAACATACTCATCATAAATGTTTTTGCACATCCTGCTGAATCTATACCAGTACCCCAGCCTAGACAAACAACTTATACTTCAGAGCAGAGGCCTTCAGGCTTCATCATGGTCCCAAATCTCATACACCCCCAATTTCAGTGCTATAAGGAACAATTAGAGTGCCACTAGTACTTGCCCTATCCACAGGCACAGGACTAGATGTTGACTATACTACCCCTCTCTATACACAAACTTTCTGTGTTCTCTTCCAGGGCCTAGTCTATTGGATATTCCACATACATCCCAATATTTCTGTTTTCATATCCTGTAGCGTGTAAATCATGAGCCTTAGGCAGTGCCACCATAGTAGCCTGAAATCTTTGCCTTGCAGTAATGATCTCTAACTTCAACAAAGTCCTAAATCCTAGTTCCCACTTTAGTCCCAGTATTTCATCTTTGATCTAGCCTACATGGTGTGCTCCTGGGAGGATCATCAGTCGTCGTACCAAACTAAGAATATTGCATACTATATTAATGAACAACCTAGAAAGATATGTCCATGAATGCAATAGTGGTACAAACTTTCTGGGAATAATCAGCTCCTTAAGAGTGAATTTAAGGTCTACTCTATAGAAAGCAACACATGCCTGCTGCTGTAAGCTTTGTCGAGAACATATGGTTATGGAGATCCAAGGCCCCAGTATTGAACCTCATACTATTATTTTGTTAAATGAATGAAGTATCAAGCTTCACTCTACATTCATATCTCGATAACTACAGATTAGTGCAGTTCTCAGACCTCCTCAGAGACCTTGGTGCAGTAGATTATGTTTAAAAAAGACATTCACAACTGGTCATCCTGGAAAAATAATGAGAGTATGTGCAATGGGATATTTGTAGCCCTCTCTTCAAGACTCAGGTACCATTGCAGGGAGCATTTAAAAAGATTTTATGAGTCTGAGGCTGCAGATGCCAAGAGTGAAATTTTGATCTCAAGACATGACAGAGTCATTGCTCTCACAAATACAGAGCCATCGAGATTGCATGCAAAGGCCTGTGTAAGATGAGGCCAGGTCACTCATTACGTGAAGTCAATGATTTGACAGTTCTGATAGATCAAGCTACACAATTGTCTCATTAGTATATCCTCATTTCTGCTAGGCCTGTTATGTAAGCATCCCATTCTAAAAGCCCTATTAAAACACAAATTTTTTATAAAGGATAACTAAGGGTAAACCTGTCACTTCAAATTACCATTCCTTTCACTGAGATGTGATCAGTAGATTTGAGTTTCCTGGGTGATTATTGCTCCTGGGGAGATTTCCTTACTTACATTGGATGGTGAGGTATAAAACCAACATTCAAAAAAAGTTGCCAAACAGGAAACATAACAGCTATTTGTGGGGATAACTGTCACTCACACACTTCACCTCAGATAGGTTGAGACATTCATACTGTGAAGTTTTGCCCGGATCTTGCAAAATACATGGATGGTGGAGCACAGTCTTCTTCATCGGTATCTATGAGATTAGATAAATGTAGCAATTTGGATTCAATGCTCCATAATTACCTCTATGAGTCTTACAGTGCATGTGTGGTATGACCCTCAAATCTGTGGGAACCAAAGTCCCTTCTTTGTCATATGGTAACCCAAATTTTCTTCTTTTTATATATCAAACCATATTCCTTTTCTGGCCTCTATCCCTATAGTATACAAAATGTCAGATTTTCCATCTTCAACACCAAAGAGTCTTCTGTGTCATATACCCACCTAAATCAATTTTCTAGGCCTCAACTTGAAATTTGAGTTCAAGGTGTGGTTCACACAATACACGCAATCAAATCCATCTTTATCGTAAATTCATGAAAATTGTTTATCTGCCATCAAACTTTGAAAAACCATAATCTCTCCCATATCATATACCAACCCAATCTCTCTCTCTCTCTCTCTCTCTCTCTCTCTCTCTCTCTCTCTCCCCACTGTTGCTGCCTTCATCCTTATGAGACCACATCCCTCCTTTGTCATCTGCCTATCCACACTACCTCTCTTGCCATATAGCCAATATTTCTTCCCTAAAACCTTATCAGACACAAATCTCTCCCTTTCATTCAACCAAGTGAACTCCCTCTCTCGCCATGTACCCACTATTTCTGGACCCATCCTTCCAAGACACTCATTCCTCCTTAGCCATACACCAAACCTAATACTCTCTCTTATAATGTTTCCACCATTTCTTCCCCCAAACGTTGTGATGGCCCAATCTGCCCCATGTCATGTACTCACCCAAACTCCCTCGCTAGCCATATATCCACCATGTCTGCCCCGATCCTTCTGTGACCCAAATCCTTCTCTTGCCATATGCCCACTGAAAATTCTTCTATTTGCATGTAACCACACAATTTCCTGTCTTGTGATGTAACCACCATTTCTTCCCCCAAACATGTCAGACCCAAATATATCCATGTTTATAAGCCCACAATTGATGCCCAAACCTTTGGAGACCCAAATCCCTCCCGTGTCTTCTACCCACCCAAACTCCCTCTCTTTCCATGCACTCACCATTACTGCTCCAAACATATGGAAACCCAAATCCCTCCCTTGTCTTCTTCCCACCCAAACTCCCCCTCTTCCATGCACCCAACATTGTTGCCCAAACCTTTGGAGACCCAAATCCCAACCTTGTCTTCTTCCCACCCGAACTCCCCTCTTCCATGCACCCACCATTGTTGCCCAAACCTTCGGAGACCGAAATCCCTCCCTTGTCTTCTACCCACCCATGCGCCCTTACTTTTCATGCACTCACCATTACTGCCCAAAAATCCCCCTCGTCCAGGCACCCACCAATGATGCCCAAACTTTTGGAGACAAAAATCCCTCCCTTGTCTCCTACACACCCAAACTCCCTTTCTTCCATGCACCCACAAGTGATGCCCAAACCTTTGGAGACCCTAATCTCTCCATTGTTGTATGCCCATCCAAAGTATTTCTCTTGCTACATACTCACCATTGCTGCCCCTAAAGTGTATAAGACCCAAATCCCTCCCTTGTCATTTACCCAGCATACTCCCTCTGTTGCTATATATCCACCATTTCTGACCCCATCTTTCTGAGACCCTAATCCCACCCTTCATATAATAACCCAAACTCCTCTCTTAACAGATACTCATGATTTCTGCCACCTGAGTATTTGAGAATCAAATCCTTCCCTTGTCATGTACAAACACAAACTCCCTCTCTTCCATGCACCCACCATTGATGCCCAAACCTTTGGAGACCCAAATCCCTCCCTTGTCTTCTACCCACCCAAACTCCCTCTCTTTCCATGCACTCACCATTACTGCTCCAAACATATGGAAACCCAAATCCCTCCCTTGTCTTCTTCCCACCCGAACTCCCCCTCTTCCATGTACCCACCATTGTTGCCCAAACCTTTGGAGACCCAAATCCCACCCTTGTCTTCTTCCAACCCAAACATCCCCACTTTCATGCACCCACCATTGATGCCCAAACCTTTGGAGACCCAAATCCCTCCCTTGTCTTCTACCCACACATGCTCCCTTACTTTTCATGCACTCACCATTACTGCCCCAAAATCCCCCTCATCCAGGCACCCACCAATGATGCCCAAACGTTTGGAGACAAAAATGCCTCCCTTGTCTTCTTCCCACCCAAACTCCCCCTCTTCCATGCACCCATCATTGATGCCCAAACCTTTAAAAACACAAATCCCTCCCTTGTCTCCTACACACCCAAACTCCCTTTCTTCCATGCACCCACAAGTGATGCCCAAACCTTTGGAGACACAAATCCCTCCCTTGTCTTCTACCAACCCAAGTTCCCTTTCTTTTCATGCACTCACCATTTCTGCCCAAATCCTTTGGAGACACAAATCCCTTCCTTGTCTTCTATCCACCCTAACTCCCCCTCTTCCATGCACCCACCATTGATGACCAATTCTTTGGAGACCCAAATCCCTCCCTTGTCATCTTCCCACCCAAACTCCCTTTCTTTTCATGCCCTCACCATTACTGCCCCAAAACTTTGGAGACCCAAATCCCTCCCTTGTCTTCTTCCCACCCAAACTCCCCGTCTTCCATGCACCCACCATTGATGCCCAAACCTTTGGAGACACAAATCCCTCCCTTGTCTCCTACCCACCAAAACTCCCTCTCTTTTCATGCTCTCACCGTTAAAGCCACAAAATTTTGGAGACCCTAATCCCTCCCTTGTCTTCTTCCCACACAAACTCGCCTCTTTTATGCACCCACAATTAATGCCCAAACCTTTGTAGACCCAAATCCCTCCCTTGTCTTCTACCAACCCAAACTCCCCCTCTTTCCATGAACCCACTATGACTGTCCCAAACCTAGTGAAGAACAAATCTCTCCATTGCCATTCACCCACCCATCTTCCCTCTCTTCTCCTATAACCATCATTTTTCCTTCCCTTTCCTGGTTTCGCCTTTAGTCACTGTAAAAGACACATAGCTTTTCAACTAAATTGAATTTATTTTCAATTTAAGAAATTTATACCAATGCAATTTTCTTTGTCATATTTGGGCATTCCCCGTCTTCATGATAGCCATCTTATTGGCTCTCCCCCTCATCGGCTGCTGCGACCACGCTTGCTTCTCCAGTAGTGTGCACCTCGGCTTCCTTTTCAGGCTCCTCCTCCTTAGGTTCAGGCATTGCAGTAACAGCTTTCACTTTGATTTTCTACCGTTCGAGGGCAGCTGCCTCTTTGGCCTCCCTCTTTCTCTTGTTCCTCTTCTTTGAGGAGTGCTTCCGGTGTTTGCTTTTCTTGTGTGCCTGGAATGGCAAGAGGTGAACACAAGAATTAGTTAATAGAGGGAGAAGTCAGGAGAGGCATGTGAAGGACACTTTGTCGGAAGAGGTGAGAATTGATAAGGGATTTATGCCAGGAAGGAGAGAGGTAGTGACTTTAGGTAAGAGTAAATGAGTAGAGGAGGGAGCTCCAGTAGGGTTCGTCAACTCACCTTTCCGCAAGACATGTAAGGTGGATACTGCTTTAGAGCTGCCTTTGTCTTCACCATAAGGACTGGCCCGTTTGCTGCCATCGGAACATCACTACTGGATGTTGGGAGGTCCATGTCGGACAGTGATTCCTTAGGTTCCTTTGCTAGAGTCTCCATCACCAAGTCGCGTGAGCGCGTGTTTTTTCTCCCTCGAGGGGCTGTGAACAACTGGCAGAGTAGGGAAGGCCACACCCTCAGACCTGAGTCATCATCAAGGTCTCGACCAATAGTAGGTGAGCTTGTGCTCTGACATCACAAAGCCTGGTTCTGACCCACAAGAATGCCTGGGGAAGGAAGGAACAAATAGTGGACTGTACCACTCCTGACACTTTGATGATAGGGGGAAGATATTGAGAAGGCAAAGAGAGTTTGGGTTTAGATGGAGACTTTGTTTAATAATTCTAAGGCAAATTTTCCACCTCAACCTTTTTTACATATCTACCTTTGTTGTGGTAGAACACATGACAGATCATTTGCTTCTCCAAATTCTTCAACAATACTATCCCTGTCAATGGTTTAGTCCAAAATGTCCACCTCAATCTTTGGCTAGTATCTTGAATGTCTTCCCTAAAATCATTCCCAAATAACATTCCTACTCCATGACTTAGCCTGTTGACCGTACACACACACACTCACACACACTCATACACACACACACACACACACACACACGAATACTTGCATCTCCACATTCCTCTGTACCTAATGAATATACGCAAACCAGTGTCCATATCTTGTCTGGCTGTGTAGCAAAAAATCATGGCCTCCAGGCTTCCACCTTTCCCAAGTCAGGTGACCCAGCCTAGCCTCAATATCTCTTTTACTGTGGTGAGCATACAGCCTCCTTTAATATACTCACTCACCTAAGGAGGCTTTCTACAACCAACATAAGCCCAGTCCATAACCAGGGTTCTCCTATCTTCTGGTGTCTAGCCTATTGAGAATATCACACAGTATTAGACACTTGATTTTTAACATTCTGTTATGTATAACCTGGAAACCATAAGAAATGTTCAATCTTGGTCTGGACTCCTTGCCTTATAGTAGTGAATTTTAGGCTTCAACATGTTGCAGCCTATTTAGAACATTTTTCCTATATTATAGAGAACATCTGGGCTACAGCCAGATATAATCCTATTTAGATAAACCAACAGGGGTCTTAGAGTTGCCCATACCTCTTCACACCATACCCAGACTTCCTATGTCCCCCTCCAGGATTTATCCAGGTGAAGATATCCATACTCTGTAATTGGTTTTCCATATTCAGTGGAATTTATCCTAGATTGAATAGTCCCTGTCCCAGCAAAGAATGGACCCTTGCACTCTGCAGTAGTGATTTTTGGCATGTTTTAGTGATTTGGGAGTGATTTCTTATTAATAAAGAAACTGTCTAGACCCATTTGATAGGCCAGCCCTTTGGTAGGCGGAGTAAACAGAACAGAATGCTGGGAGAAAGAAGCTGAGTCAGGGAGTCGCCATGGTTCTCCCACTCCAGACAGACGCAGGTTAAGATCATTCCTGGTAAGCCAGCTCGTGGGCTACACAGATTAATAGAAATGGGTTAGATCAATATGTAAAAGCTAGCCAATAAGAAACTGAAACTAATGGGTCAGGCAGTGTTTAAAAGAATACAGTTTCCGTGTAATTATTTCGGGTAAAGCTAGCCGGGTGGCGGGACACAGCCCGCCGCTCCGTACTACAACAGAGTGGCGCCCAACGTGGGGCTAAATCCACTTAAAAACCTAAAAAGGCTTAAAAATAAGGGAGAGAGACTTTAACACAGATTTTTACTGTTTGTTGGTGGCGTGCTGTAGAGAGATTTCCTGATTCGACAACAGCAACAGAAAAAAAAGCTGCGTCATTTTAAAGTGCGGCTTCTTGGGACTGTGCCGCCAATGCAAACTCTGGCTTTAAAACATTTCAATGGATTTTATGGGACTGGATGTTTGTGTTCCCGCTTGGGATCGGAAGGAGAGTGCTCTCAGTGCTCCCTGCCTGCACCTGGGCAGATGACAGAATCAGGCTTAGGCAGGCAAAATAGCATGGTGAAAGAGACGTGTTTTCAGACTGCGCAGTGCTCTGCGTGTCAGATTTGGTTGTAACTTGGATAAAAAGAGTTTCTGTGCTGCATGCTCAGTCTCAAAATTAAACTACTGAGTGCGGCTCCAATGAGGACTTGCTGTGTGCCTGGAACTGTGCACAGCTCAGGGGCACCAAATGGATCTGAGGCAGGAGAGGCTGCTCCTTGCTGAACTGTGCTGGTCTCAGGCAGTAACTACCGTAATTACCATAAAAACAGCGCAGTTAATTACGATTTCAAAATTTGGGTCTAAGGATATGATGCTTTGGAGAGGGTCTTCTTTTGTTTTCACAGAGGACCAGACCCTGTGGATTTCTTCTATCCCAATTTGGTATGATAGACCACGCCCTCCTAAAAGGTTGTTGTGAACATCTTCAGAAAATTGCTTCGCTCAACTGCCAACTGAGATGAAACTAGCACACAGGTTATACCATGAAAGACCTAATTAACGATGCCCCCATTCAGCAGGAAGCAGTTTGGAGAGAAAAAACTGCGCCCATGTTTCCAAAATATTGTTTATAAATGTTCTTTTACATTTAAAGGGGGATATGATATAGGTATGAATAATTTGCAATGGTATGGATTTTACAGTCAATTTTGTTATATGTATATGTATTTCTGATCTTGATTAAGGTATTGTGATTGTGTAGTTCATTTAAAAATGTAATGTATAATTAAGAAATATAGGTTAATGGTTAATCATCAATAATAGTCAAGCTTGTAGTCATGTTACTTAGATTTTCTAGATATATAGAGATATATTTCAGTTAGATAGGCATTCTTCATATCTCTCAAAGGCTACAGAATATGGCATTTAAAATATTTTAATAACTTAGGGTTTTTCATGACAATGAGTCACGTCTGCACCTGACAGCGCCAATCTACTTAAAGAGGAAGATGGGCATCGAAGAGAATCCTTATGGAGTTGGATAGCCATTTGGACAAAAAACTGCTCTTGCCTGGACTGTTGCATAAAATGGACACAAAGAACCCGCAGAGAGAGGACTGCTGAACTTGCCTAAAGGTGAGATGGTCTTTTGGGGTTCATGACTCATGAAAGAGTCTGCGAAACATTCTGCAGGACACAGCAGATAGTGACTGAACTGTCTTTAAAATTTCCTGCTTCATGGAAATGTCTGCTGGATACTATGGGCCTGAAGGCTGAAGATGGATGCCCCAACCATACAAAAGAACTTTGGGTGACTATCCAGGCAGCAAGATGTCTCTGTAATTTCTAGAGTTTTCTTATTTCTTGTTTACTTAGGTAGTATTATATCCTTCTGGAGTCTTTGATGGAGTTGAAGAATGAATAGATAGTTATTGTTTTCCTTAGTTATGATAAAAGATAAAATAGATATAAATATTGTAACTGTAATTCTTGCTTGATAACTGTTTTGCTATATGTAATTTTACTATGTTAAAGTTAAAGGCTTTCTTTTTTGTTTAAACAGAAAAAGGGGGAAATGATGTGGGAGTGATTTCTTATTAATAAAGAAACTGCCTAGACCCATTTGATAGGCCAGCCCTTAGGTAGGCGGAGTAAACAGAACGGAATGCTGGGAGAAAGAAGCTGAGTCAGGGAGTCGCCATGGTTCTCCCACTCCAGACAGACGCAGGTTAAGATCATTCCTGGTAAGCCAGCTCGTGGGCTACACAGATTAATAGAAATGGGTTAGATCAATATGTAAAAGCTAGCCAATAAGAAACTGAAACTAATGGGTCAGGCAGTGTTTAAAAGAATACAGTTTCCCTGTAATTATTTCGGGTAAAGCTAGCCGGGTGGCGGGACCCAGCCCGCCGCTCCGTACTACAACATTTTAGGGACACAAATCTCAAAACACAGCATGATCCCACCAGCTACTACTATTCTGTAGCCAACACTGAGAGTTCCCCAACACTTATCATACCTGTACTGGCTAATGGAATAACCCAACTCCTTATGAAAAGTTATCGTGTCCTCCTAAGGTTCGAACCTAGTGAATATTTCCTGTTCCAAATACTGTTTTTCCACATCCCTCCAAACATAGCTCATATTGATGTGGGATTCCCTTTTGTATATCTATGTATCATTATGATCCATACCAGTAAGGCTCTCACTGGTAGCTGCTGGATTTCTCCTTCAGCAGCTACATGGCATCTCCCTGACTCTGCCTACTTTCTCTCTATATCTCTGTTCAGATTTCCTGCCTGGCTATATTCTACTAATCGATTGCCCAAAGCATCTTCTTGAATAACCAATGGTAATAAAACATATTCATAGCATATAGGATTCCTAGTCCCATCAAATCCTCCTGTGCTGTAGACAACATATACATTCCCACTGAGACAACCCCAACCTCATCAAACCACAGGATCTCTGGCTGACTACATAATATCACAGCATGCCAAGACTGTCCAAATCCTTCTACAATGGCAAGAGAAGTAAGTGCACCTTTCGAGCAGATAATTCTTTTCCTACTCCAGTAGAGTCCAGACCTGATGAAACATACAGTGAGAACTCTAAAAGAGCTGTTTTCTCACACTTATAGTGACTTTTAGCTGTTTGCTGAGTTCCAAACCCTAGGCTCCATCTTAGTCCTACCGTGCTTTGATAGATAGTTCTAAGCTTCTGCTGGCACTTTCCCTCCAACTGGCCTTGTCCCTAGCACATTCTTTTGTGCTGTATCCAGCATCTACATTCCCAACAGTAACCATCCTACCTGAATCCATCTGCAGGATGATTCCGATGCCTAAACCACTTCATTATATAACCAGACATCCCACAACCACCAGGACCCAACTTTAGCCAATTGAGTAACCCACTACACACAAGTGAATATTTGATTTTCCACTTGCTGTCTGACTTACAGCTGCCTCATCTGCCTTGCATTTGCAAATTTTAGGCCTGTGAAGGTTTTCAAAGCCTTCAGCCAAGACTAGGTCCAGCAACTCCTTCTTTGGTATAGTCAACAGTTAGGCTCCCCTGAATTTAACACACCTACACCCATGCATGAAATAGTTGCCCTGCTTTCACAACTCCATTTCCAATCCAGACTTTCCATATCTTCCCCAAAGACCAAGCCCAGAATATTTCCCCTACCAGATAGCGTTTCCCCATATGCCAACAAACAGATCATAAGTCACTACAAGTGTCCAAGTCTAGTTTTTGCCACTGATATTCTTGCATGTTGTAGAAATGCTCATAGGATTCAACAGAGTTCCAAACGCGAGGGCCGAATCCCAGCATCTACTCCTGTCCTCCAACCAACATACATTGTTCTACAAGGACCTGCGCTGCTTGAATCTACATATAGTACTCATTTTGCTAACTATCTTACCCGAATCCAAATTCTGTATTCCTGAGTCCTCCACCATGGTATGGCCTGGTAAGTACTCACTCCCTCACAACCAGATATTTCATATTCTATCTCTACCTGGATCTAGCCTCTTTCCCAAAGTCATTATACAAATTTAGTTTGATCACCTAAGTAGCAATATCTAGGCTTCTATAATTTCGGAAATCCCATATCTTGGCCTTCCACGTGTGCGATTGCCGACATACATGCAGCAGACAAGTTGCTACCTTCACCCACCCACAGTACCCTCTGTGTTACCTGCAGCACCCTACTCCACCACATTCCTAATGTTCTCCTCCAGGAACTGGCTTCTTATATATGCCACCAACCAATACTTGTTTTCCATATCCATCTGAATCTAGCTTGAGTTTAACAGCCAGCACCCCTGCATAATCTGGCTGTTTGCCTCTTGAGTCAAGGGTCTTCTCGGGAGTATGGTCCCAAATAACTCAGCTCAGACTATTCTCAGGAATCCTCCTTTTCTGTCGTGAACATCTAGGCTTTGCTAGCACTTTCCCTGCACTAGTACATCCACGGGACACTTTAGGTACAATATAGAA
>NW_024544252.1:0-75488 GCF_018167655.1 Microtus oregoni
AAATTAAGAGTTAGCTCCAAGGTAGAAAACTTGCCTAGCACGTACAAGGCCCTGAGTCTGAAACTGAAAGGAAAGATGAGGTTCTTAGTCCTGCCAGTCATATGTGACCAGTGCCTTTCTTATTGACTATAGATACATAATTTATGAAAAATGTCTCTGTTTCCTGAATTCTGCAGTGGTATCGAGGATGCTTTGCCTTTTTATCAAAGCATAAGAAAGGCACTTTTTCCTTTTTTGTATTTTCATTCATTGTTGCAATGCACTTCCCTTCGGATGAATCGAGGACACCTGGAATCAGCTATGTTAGTTGTGAAAGGCTAAGCGGGTGGCTTTTTTATTTTCGGAAAATGGCCTCTCTGGATACATAGCTGTCACTGGTGCTGACAGACTTGTGCTTCCTGTTCTAGGAAAAGTTTCATTCCTTTCAGAAACCCCTACCTTAAGAATAAGTCAGGAAAATAATGAGTTCACTAGTTTCTGTTCCTGTCAGTACCTATGGAACTTTCGAGGATCTTGAAAGCTGTCCACAGGACGTTTTGCAACTAGCACCAACTACTGCTTCAGAAACCCATTTTGACTTCTAAGTGTCTGCTTCATATATGCTTGTTCCTTCCCTTTGGATCACAGTCTTTTGGCCCAAGATGTCTTAGCTCCAATTCTTGTCTGTGATTTGTTGCTGGTTTGCACTGCATTTTACTGCACAGGGATTCTTAGAAATCCCCAGATAAGCCCCTGCATGCAGTGGCAATGAATCTCAGCAATTGCATTTTCCTGTATCTGAACTTAATTTATATATTAATCCTCCTTTCTCTAGATCCCACACAATTCATCTCATCTAACTTAGGAATAATATGCCCCACTTTTCCCTAGGGTTTTGTCATCAATTCTTTGAAAGGGTTGACATAAAGCCAATACTGGAAGATGGGTGTGGGTTACCTGATCTTATGCATAATTCATCCCAATAGCACTTTGTGTTTGTGTTTCTAAGGGATAAATATTTGTTTAGACCAAAATATATGGATATCATTAACATCTTTAGTTATTTAGGATTCTCTGAAAACCAACTGAGTAATTTTCACTATAAGCATGTGGAGTGTTTTGTTACTATACCAATGCATTATACCCTGGTGCTGGATGGCCAGTTTATATCTGTCTGCTTAGGTACACAATGCATATGCCTACCCTGGGCCCATTCTCATATGCATCATTCACTGTTGAAGTCTTGATACATTCCCCTGTTCACCAGGAAAGGGCATCTAATTGCCTCTGCAATGGCATTCCCCAAACCTATCTGTTCTTGTAGTCGATGGTGCTGTGGCATTATTGGAGGCCATGCTGCTTCTTTCACTGTTTCCTTCTCTCAGAAACACACGTTTGTCTGGCATTCTTGTTTATTGACTGGACCTTCTTCCCTGATCCTTGAAGATTGTCTGTAGACTCAGATCTGGCTCAGTGCCTCACTCTGTAATATAAATAAAGTGAAGATATCAGACTTTGAAATAATCTGTGATTAAGATTTTTTTTTATTTTCAGTATTCAATTTTGATTTAATTTTTCAAAAACCAATCTAGTTCCACAAAGTAAATGCTCTAAATTATATATGGACAAAGGATGCACAAAAACTTACTATAAAATAATTGAAATATCAGTAATCTAACATGTAAAATTTTTATGATATCTGTATTCTTGAAATTTAATAATGGTTCCTAGTCTAATTGTGTTGCATGTATATTAAATATACTGAATAATAAAATGCAATTAGAAGAATTAAATATCATAAAATTGGTTAAAGTGCTTTTGAGAATATGATAATTAAAGAGATGTTTTCCTTCTCTGTTCTTATTTATTAATTTTATTATTAATAAATATAAATTTGTTAATTTGTATTTATTAAATAAGAAAAAAGAAGAAAACAAGAACAGTGATTAAGATTCTTGTTATTCCTGTCTGACTAGGAACATGGAACACCTAACTGGCCCTCTTATTCTAGCAAGTGGGATATAACTTAAGCACAGAAAAATGTAGTTTGGGAGAAAATGGTGCTCGACATTTTAAAACAAATATCTAGTATACAGAAACTGAGGGCTAGTTTGGTCTCAAGAGTAAATCGGTTTCAATCCAAAGCAAAGTGAGTACACAGTTTACAGTCAAAAGCGTGACTGGACCTTGGCTTAGCAGTGTGTTCATTCACTTGTTCAGATGAAGTGGGAAGATCACTTACGCCCATGGAATCAACAAGAGTAGATAATGTGCAGAGACCACTGCACGTATCAAAAACATCAAAGACTTGGGGAGATGACCCAGTTATCAATGTGCTTGCTTGGCACACAAGCATTAGCACCTCAGTAATTTCTTCCCACCCTTGTTAGAAAAAGAAGTAGGCAGATGTAATAGGGCACACACCTGCCCTAGCAATTCTTTTGGGAGGCTCAGACAGTAGGATCCCTCGGGTTTGCTAAGTAACCAGAGCAGCCAAATCAGTAAATTTCAGGTTCAATAACGCATTCAAAACTTAAAGTAGAGATGGAGGGAGCATAAAGAAGATGACAGACATTGACCTCTAGCTGCCACACCCATGTACACATTCAGCATCATCCACTCCCCTGGACAATGACACACAGAACCTAGTGTAGAAGCATGTAGAGACACAGAGACACAGAACCTAGCGTAGAAGCACGTAGAGACACAGAGACACAGAACCTAGCATAGAAGCACGTAGAGACACAGAGACACAGAACCTAGTGTAGAAGCACATAGAGACACAGAGACACAGAACCTAGTGTAGAAGCACATAGAGACACACAGACACAGAACCTAGTGTAGAAGCATATAGAGACACAGAACCTAGTGTAGAAGCATATAGAGACACAGAGACACAGAACCTAGTGTAGAAGCACATGTAGACACAGAGACACAGAACATAGTGTAGAAGCATATAGAGAAACACAGACACAGAACATAGTGTAGAAGTATCACATAGAGACACAGAGACACAGAACCTAGTGTAGAAGCACATAGAGACACAGAGACACAGAACCTAGTGTAGAAGCACATAGAGACACAGAGACACAGAACATAGTGTAGAAGCACGTAGACACACATAGACACAGAACCTTGTGTAGAAGCACGTAGAGACACACAGACACAGAACCTAGTGTGGAAGCACATAGAGACACATAGACACAGAACCTAGTGTAGAAGCATATAGAGACACACAGACAAACCACACTCACTTGTGAATTTCATATGTATAGCTAGAATACATTGATAAGCTTTATTTCTTGTGAAAATGGTATTAAATACAGGGAGACTAATTCTTGCAATGGCTCAAATTGTCAGCAGCAGTGCAATAGTAGGCACAGCTTAGAACTGCTACCAGAAGTCCAAGGAGTAAAGCCAGAATTCTTGACTTTGCTAGAAAAGGTAATTTCAGGACATATCCTGTGAAGTAGGTCCACACGCAGTTTATTAGAAATAGGCATTCAGAGGAAGAATAAGATCCGTACAAGTTCATGGGTGTGCCTTCTCAATCAAGAACCTAATTTAAGTGGCTTAACTGTAGCCATACATATCAATTCATCTCTGAAGTTGTATCTCAAAGGATTACTGATAGTTGATCTTTCTCGATGTCTGTTTGTTTGCCTCTATCTCCCTTTTCAATGGATGGCCTTCTAAGGTGGCTTTGGGATGTCATCCAAGGGATTATAATTTGATAAACTTAAACCATAGCTTCAAGGAGTTTAAAATATGTCTTTTTCTATAGATAGGATTCTGAGAAAATTGCAAGTTTACAGCTGTGAAGAAAAAGAAAGCCATATATGCTTAGGCTAGAAGTGGAATTTATTGACATTGTGGCTTTCTCTCTCTAAAAAATAATATGTTTGTGTTGCCAACCTTGACAGAAATGATTAGTTGGTTAGAATACATCTCAGGTGGTCATTAACAAGTTGGCATATTTCACTAAGTCACCTTCTCTGAAATTTAAATCTCTCTTTGTTACCTTATGATTTGTTTATTTATAAGATTATAATAGCAGTGTTTTGCCCTTTATTCATCATGTAAATGCCTTGAGGAGATTATTGCCTCGCTCTTCATGGTTACATAACATCTTATCAGAACTCTGTACTAGGATTCATTTAAGTATCCTAAGGTTAGACTATTTTTATTTCTTTTTTACACTAAATAACCCAACTGAAAACTATTTTGTTCGCATTGCATCTGGCACTGTCCACAGATTCACTTTATTATGTCAAAGGATATTAACACTTTTGGGATGTGCATAGATGTGCAAATATTTCATGATACATGTGTCACAAAAACATTTTCTCCCATTTACTTTGCCTTATCAAAAATGAGAACATTCAGTTTGGTAAATAAAACTGTATGTGGATGAATATCCTTGCTTTATGATTCATTCTGTGAAATGAAATTTTTCATTGGAGGTATTAAAAATTGAAAATTATTTTAGGATGTTTTAAAAGTAATACTAACTTAATGAACTAGAACTACTAAACTACATAAACTACATATTTTTAAACTAGTAAACTGTTATTTGGGATTGAAGATGCATTTTATATATGTTATGTATAAAAGTTCATATATATATGTGTGTGTGTGTGTATATATTATATAGAGTAGATAGCTGTGTGTTGATAGCCTATTTTGTGTGATTGTTAAATTTGTTTTCATTGCATATTTATTCTGTTGTGAATTTCATTATTTGTTTACAAACCAAATTACACGTAAAAATAATGTGAGTTTTACTGTGAGACATATATTTCTGAAGTCTATATTTTGTATGTGTGTGTGAGAGAGTCTATTTCTTTTGGGGAGTTTTGTTGTTTGTTAGTTAGTTTGTTTGTTTGAAGCACAGATTCCCTGTGTAGCTTTGGGACCTGTCCTGAAACACGCTCTTGGTAGTCCAGGCTGGCCTTGAACTCACAGAGATCCACCTGCCTCTGCCTCCTGAGTGCTGAGATTAAAGGCATGTGTTATGCCTGATTATGAATCTTTATTTCTATGTGTGCATATACTATTATAAGTAAAATTAATTACCTAAGAGAAACAAATATGATTACTAGGTAGGCATTAATATTTTTAAGAAATATTAGAATATTTTATTCTAGGCCTTTAACTTTTATTTTCTCATTTTATGTGATGTATTGGAAAAAGTGTTTCAGTGACAGATTTTTCTTTTATTCCCTAACAAAGACATTTCAACACATTGCAGGGTTTTTTTTTTTATTTAACAAAGCTTTTTCATTTTAATTAATAACTTTTGACTTTTACATAAATTGGAAAAATTATCTGGTTGATTTATTTAATATAATTTCAATGAGTTTTAGTAAAATCATGATTAATTTATCTCCTGAATCATCCCAAAATTCATTTATTTATTTTCTTCATAGTCATTGTCAATCGGGAGGCATAATATTGAAATAATAATAATGATTGCTGTTTTTTCTAGTTCATTTTGAAAGTCTTAGGTTCTGCAATTACTAGTACTGACATGCAGTATCATAAATGTACTTATATCCTCTTTAGTAGTTTTATATTTTGCATTTAGTCATAGGAAGCAGCCTGAAACCTCTAATCAACATCAAAGGTTACACCACAGGGATCCAATATTTTTCATTTATATTGCAATGATGCAAAATACCTTTCCCTGATCACTGTTCTTAAATTCATTCTAGTTTGTTCAGTTAATGAGAATATCACATCTTAAGCTGTAGAAGGTATTCTCTCTTTATGACTGCATGACTCTCAGCAGATTATCATTATTATCAAGAAGTAATATTTAGTAAATGAAGGTGTGAGTGGCACTAGCTTAGTACCCTCACTAGTCAAGTAACGGGGTGGGGGTAGATGACTGCCTTTCCCTTCAGCATACAGCTCTCTAGCACTTCATAGATATTCATGTATGAATACAGACACACTTAATAAGTGTGCACTGAAATACTAAAGGAAAACTGAAGTTTAGGGGCAGTTAATAGAATTTGTCCTTGCCAAAGAGGAAACTGTCGCTATCTCAAAAGCAATAGAAATAAGTATCTGCTCTCCTTTTTGAGGTATTCACTGAACATTTCACAGTTCTTGTATTTCTGAACTTGGAGTAATAAATCAATGAAAAAAAAGGATATTATTTTTTATAACTTGCTTTATTTAAGGAGGGGGAGGGAAATGGGAAACTGGGAGGAGGCAGAAACTTTTTTTTTCTTTTTCTCAATAAAAAATTAAAAAAAGAATCTATTTGCGTTTTTTTCCATTCCTCCTCTTCTCCCTCTAAGTTCTCCAATGGCACATCCTACCCCCAGGCCAAGAAAAATTTTGTAATAATAGTTGATAGCTAGCATGTTTAATGGCAATAGTCTAAAGATAACAAATGTCTGAAATGTGGTTTTCAAGGTGCATTGAATAAGTTTATAGCTGTGTAGAATGAAGATAACTGAGAAAAGTGAAATATCAAATAGTTCTGTTTCAAATTCTGGCTATATTTTGGGGGTTTTCAAACTTTGTGAAGGTAATTCAATTTTCTGTCACATTCCATAACTATCAAGGGAATATCATTCCATTTCTCAATCATTTCGATGGACTGTTAAATGGCATGCAATATTAATTATAGGAATGGTTCAATAAAAGATAGGTGTTGAGATTCATATTTATTTAATTCATGTGTTTAACTAATTGGTAAATTATCTATTTTTCTGACACTTAACCGTCACTAGATGAATCCCCTTGGTTTTATGTCTACCTAATTACCAATTGGTACCCTGAAATTGTCTAGAATTACCACTGGACTTGTGCTCCATTAATATGCTTTTGTAATGTTGAACCCTCAAAGAGAGTCTTTTCAGCTTCATCATTTTACTGTACCCCTTGCTGACTTCTGTAATGAAGAATCTTCTATCACATTTCAGCCATGTTTCTCTCCCCATACGTGCAGTACATAGAATAAAGGTTTTTTTTTTTATTAACTCTTGTTACTACATACAAGGACTAGTGCAGTCTATGTTCAAATAGTAAATTAATGGTAAGGAAACAGAAGGTACAAGTATTGGTTGTAAGAGCTTTCAAGATCACTAGGAAATCAGGCTAGTCTGCAACTACTGAGATAGGATCTCAGGAGTTAAACACAAAGACTATGGATTAGGGAACACTGAATGAGGAATGAAAGCACTAAACAATTGTTTACCATTACATATCATCCTCCAGGTACTCAAAACAATAGACAGCCATAGGCCATGGGCGTTGAGTTCAAGATTTATATTAGATTTTGAACATCTTTGATAAGGCTGTACAACAGAAGCACAACTGTTACAATTAAGACATTACATTTGAATGGGTTAGTCTCTTTTCTTTTGCTATTACCACAGCAATGTAAAGGATGAAGAATTTATAATGCTTATAGTCTCAGAGGAGACACAGTCCATCACGGTAGGTAAGGCATGAGAACAGGCATATGAGGCTGGCTCACTGCCCTGCATTGATTGTCTGGAAGCAGAGAGAACATGGAAAGAGGCTAGCCTATAAAACCTCAAAACCTGTCCCCCTCTGATGTGCTTCTTCCAGCAAAGCTCCACCGCCAAGAGATTCTACAATCTTCCGAAACATCATTTCCAGCTGGGGAACACATACACATGAGTCTATGAGTAGCAGTTTGACCTTCTGCAGGTGGCTGAACAGAGAACCACTAAATGCTGTAAAGCCTTGAACAAGACAGACAAGGTCTCTGCCCTGTTTACATCAGTTCCTTCTACAGGCATCAACTAAGTTCTCTAGTCTTACAAGTATGAGTTTGTCAAGCATGAGGTGTAAAGTTACATGACTACATATGAGGGCAAAGATGAGAGCCAAGGTTTAGTTCAAGGGATGGGATGTGAGAAAAGGAGCAATTTTGTTCTAAGGTCTATTTATATATTTGTGGCTTCATAAAATTTTGCTTCCCTTGGTCTGTCTGGTGCCAAGGCTGGTCCAGGCATAGGAACAGCAGTGTAGCAAAAATGGCACTTTTAACTATCTTTCACATAGTTGTCAAAGAAAAGCAGTAGTTGTGTGTATAGGACATCCAAACTGCATATAAAATCAGTGTTCTCAAGACTGGTGGATCTCTAAAACCAAAGGGGTTAAGAAGTTGGTACAGATGTTTTCAGGGTAAGGACAAATTCCTGGGAAAATAACTACAGATACCACTAACAAGACTAGATAACAGTTAGGAAAATGTCCAGTAAACTTAGTGCTAGCAGAATTTTTATTACAGAAACCTGGGGAAAGCCCACTGAGTTATGGTTAGCGGTGTGGAACAATACTAAGCAGAGAAAGCTTTGTGTGATTCAGATGCAACTGACAAGGAGGAAAAAGGTTCCAGGACTCACAGTTGAGAGTCGTTTATTATAATCACCGTGCAATGGCTCTAGGAGTTTGTTTAGTGTTGATTAATTAAAATAACAATTGGACATATATTCAGAAATGTAAAAGCATGTTTTGTTGGCTTCAGCAGTAGATATTGGCTGATTTGACTTTCCTTGATCCTTTGTCCCTTCTACTGCCTTCTCTTTTTAGGCCCTATTATTTAAATTTAGGACAACTCCTAAGCTTGAAAATATATTTTCCCTAGCATAAGAATAGCCAATGTATTCTTCTTTTTTCCTTCTTCTTCGGATATGCTGAGTTCATTTGAAGTCCCTGAGTAGAGCAGCACCAACAGCTAAGTAGTGTTAGTGTTATAAATACTGTGAATATGGGGAAAATTTAAGAGCATCAATTTAAGATACAATGGAAGCTGTTTTCTAACATTTAGCTTGCAATAATCTGGTAGTAAATATTAAAATAGAATGTTGATTTTGAAAGGAACTTTCTGTTGCTAAAGAAAAGAACGGTATTAACATAGTTCAAGGCAGACTCGATAACTATGCTTAGAGAATGTACAAAGAAGAGGCAATTACTGTGTCCACACAAGAAATGACCATAACAGAAAATTTAGTTTGAAGTGTATTGTACATTTGATAAATAAGTTGTAGATATACCATTCACTGACTGAAATGGATTTTTGAGATCAAATTTCCAGCATGGTATGGGAAATATAAGAACAACTTTCTAAGAAGAATCACCCTGTCTGATAGTTTCATCTTTGTCTTGGTTCTTTAATTTGTGCGACTGTAAAAGGGAGAATAGGTTCACGTCAGAAAAGACTCAATTAATTTATGTGCTAGTGGTAGCAGTCAATCATCTTGTTCCAAAAGCAGGCTCACTAATGAATTTAAGCTGGAAACATATATGGTACATAATGCAGAAAACTCAACCAGTAAGAAAAAGCCTTCAGGGTACACCTTAGAAGCACAGATGTTTAAAAACTGCAAATATACTTTCTTTTTTTGTCTAGTTTAGGCTTCTGCTTCCTTTTTTGTTGTGTAGGAAACAATTGTGCAGGATTTTAAACGCACTGGCTATTTGATGTGCATAATGTATGTATTATGCCAATTGTTACTGATCTCATTTTATTTTTATTATCCATATTGCTTTTGAAAAATAACTATATCACAAGATTCCATTCAATTTTTATGGGTGGCACAAAAGTCTTTGTTTTCTTTAAAACATAGGGATAAGTCTAGAGATAGGATTTTTTTACAAGTAGATATGCAGATCCTTAAATATCTGTATGGTACTAATTAGAACCCCAGTATGTTTATATTAGGAAAATAGTATGAAATAATACTGTAATATATTAAGTAACATTTGAAAAAAATTGTAAACTTTTACTTATCCTCTTAAAGCAGACCCATAAATAAACATAATAAAACATATCTATTCTGTTTCCATTGTGCTACATAAAATTTTAGGGCTTTGGAAGAGTGTATGCTTAGAATCAAGTAAACAGGGAGAAACCACTTAAGCTATTTTGACTGACAATAATTTAAGACAAAGGATTGTTATGTAAGTAATGAAAACCGAGGGTTGCTGAGAAATAGTAACTGCACAAGTAAGCTACAGTGCCTTTGGCCCAGCCAAGAAAGGAAAACTACTAAAACTACCCAGACTAGAAAACTAAGAGGAAATGCTTTTTAGGATTGCAGCTCAAACTTATAGACATTGGGGTGCTCCCTGGCTAGTTAGCATAAGTCTCTGTAAGTAGGAAGGATCCCATATAATGGAGTCACAGTCTTCTGTCAGAGAGTGGGTACTAATATTTCAATGTCAGGGGCACAGTGAAGCTGATTCCGTAAATAATAAAAAATAAACTCAAGCTGGATCAACTACTTTTACTGAAAAGGAGAGTCCCTGTGGATAAGAACAAAACCTGAAGTTCTGTGAGCAGGCATGGTGATCTGCAGGAAGTAAGTGGGATAAGTGAGGCTTTTGAATCAAGTGGGAATAAGTTATTTTTCTTCCTCCAGTCTTTCTGGGTCACTATGCTCATCCCTCCATAAATACACAAGTTAAGAGGAAGTTAGTATGCACGTCGGACATATAGTTTGCAGTCCGAGACTCATAGCTGAGTACAGAAGTGTGGGTGGGGATGACTCTGAACAAAAAAATCTTTGAAAACCAGGACAAATGCCAATATTTCTCTGATGATGCATCTGGTAAAAAAAAAGCCATCATTAAATGATTGTACTTAAGTTGAAACAGTAAAAGTAAACAATGACACTAATAGCTTAGGCTGTATTAAAAGTAAACAATTACAATGTTTTAGGCAAATAAAAAGAAAATATTTAGCATCAAATGTTTTTATTGGATTTGAAAATAGATAGCAAATAATATTAAACTTTAATATATCCATAGTTACTTTTTTGCATAGGACTTACACATTTCAAAAATTGCAGCTATACCTTTTTTTTTTAATAATTTTTTTATTAAGAAAAGAAGAAAAAAAACATAAACAAAAAACAAGTTTCCACCTCCTCCCAGCCTCCCATTTCCCTCCCCCTCCTCCCACCCTTCTCCCCCTCCTCCCACCCTTCTACCCCTCCCCCCACTCCTCTCCCCCTCCCTCTCCAGTCCACAGAGCAGTCCAGGTTCCCTGCCCTGTGGTAAGTCCTAGGTCCTCCCCCCTCCGTCCATATCTAGGAAGGTGAACATCCAAACTGGCTAGGCTTCCACAAAGCCAGCACATTAAGTAGGATCAAAACCCCGTGCCATTGTCCTTGGCGTCTCATCAGCCCTCATTGTTCGCCATGTTCAGAGAGTCCGGTTTTATCCCATGCTTTTTCGGTCACAGTCCAGCTAGCCTTGGTGAGCTCCCAGTAGATCAGCTCCACTGTCTCAGTGGGTGGGTGCACGCCTCGTGGTCCCGACTTCTTTGCTCATGTTCTCCCTCCTTCTGCTCCTCATTGGGACCTTGGGAGCTCAGTCCAGTGCTCCAGTGTGGGTTTCTGTCTCTGTCTCCATCCATCACCAGATGAAGGTTCTATGATGATATGCAAGATATTCGTCAGTATTGCTCTCAGATAGGGTCATTTCAGGTTCCCAAACCTCAGCTACCCAAGGAACTAACTGGGAACCTCATGTTGGGCACTTGGGAGCCCCTCTAGGGTCAAATCTCTTGCTCACCCTAAAGTGGTTCCCTTAACTAAAAATTGTGGTTCCGTGCTCCCCTATCCACCTTTCCTTTATCCCAATTCTCCTGATTCCCCAAGTCCCCCCTCCTTCCCTTCTACCTTCTCTCTCCCCATCTCCCCTTACCCCCATCCCACCCCACCCCCAAGATCCTAATTTTCTCCCCGGCAATTGGGTCTACTTCCCTTAGCCAAGAGGATAACTATATGTTTTTCCTTGGGTTCACCTTCTTACTTAGCTTCTTTAGGTTCACCTATTGTAGACTCCGTGGCCCTAATTTATGGCTAGAAACCAATTATGAGCGAGTACATCCCATGTTCATCTTTTTGGGTCTGGGACACCTCACTCAGGATAGTGTTTTCTATTTCCATCCATTTGCCTGCAAAATTCGAGAAGTCATTGTTTTTTACCGCAGCGTAGTACTCTAGCGTGTATATATTCCATACTTTCTTCATCCATTCTTCCATTGAAGGGCATCTAGGTTGTTTCCAGGTTCTGGCTATTACAAATAATACTGCTATGAACATAGTTGAACAAATGCTTTTGTCATATGATAGAGCATCTCTTGGGTATATTCCCAAGAGTGGTATTGCTGGGTCCAGGGGTAAGTTGATCCCGAATTTCCTGAGAAACCGAAACACTGACTTCCACAGTGGTTGCACAAGATGGCATTCCCGCCAGCAATGGATGAGGGTACCCGTTCCTCCACAGCCTCTCCAGCAAAGGTTATCCTTGGTGTTTTTGACTTTAGCCATTCTGACAGGTGTAAGATGATATCTCAAAGTTGTTTTGATTTGCATTTCCTTGATTGCTAAGGAAGTTGAGCACGACTTTAAGTGTCTTTTGGCCATTTGAACTTCCTCTGCTGAGAATTCTCTGTTCAGTTCAGTGCCCCATTTTTTAATTGGGTTAATTAGCATTTTAAAGTCTAGTTTCTTGAGTTCTTTATATATTTTGGAGATCAGACCTTTGTCTGTTGTGGGGTTGGTGAAGATCTTCTCCCAATCAGTAGGTTGCCTTTGTGTCTTATTGACTATGTCCTTTGCTTTACAGAAGCTTCTCAGTTTAAGTAGGTCCCATTTATTCAATGTTGCCCTTAATGTCTGTGCTTCTGGGGTTATACATAGGAAGCGATCTCCTGTGCCCAGCTCCTGTAGGGTACTTCCCACTTTCTCTTCTATCAGGTTCAGTGTGTTCGGGCTGATATTGAGGTCTTTAATCCATTTGGACTTGAGTTTTGTGCACGGTGATAGATAAGGGTCTATTTTCATTCTTCTACAAGATGACATCCAGTTGTGCCAGCACCATTTGTTGAAGATGCTTTCTTTCTTCCATTTTATACTTTTAGCTCCTTTATCGAAAATCAGGTGTTCATAGGTTTGTGGGATAAAATCCGGGTCTTCTATATGATTCCATTGGTCGACTTCTCTGTTTTTATGCCAGTACCACACTGTTTTCATTACTGTAGCTCTGTAATAGAGTTTGAAGTCAGGGATGGTAATGCCTCCAGAAGATCCTTTATTGTATAGGATTGTTTTGGCTATCCTGGGTTTTTTGTTTTTCCATATAAAGTTGATTATTGTCCTCTCCAGATCTGTGAAGAATTTTGATGGGATCTTGATGGGGATTGCATTGAATCTATAAATAGCCTTTGGTAGAATTGCCATTTTTACTATGTTGATCCTCCCAATCCAAGAGCAAGGGAGGTCCATCCATTTTTTGGTATCCTCTTCAATTTCTTTCTTCAATGCCTTAAAGTTCTTGTCAAATAGATCTTTCACTTCCTTGGTTAGATTTACCCCAAGATATTTTATGCTGTTTTTGGCTATTGTGAATGGTGAAGCTTCTCTGATTTCCCTCTCTGCTTCCATATCCTTTGTGTATAAGAGGGCGACTGATTTTTTGGAGTTGATCTTGTATCCTGCCACATTACTAAAGCTGTTTATCAGCTGTAGGAGTTCTTTGGTGGAGTTTTTGGGGTCGCTTATGTACACTATCATATCATCTGCAAATAACGAAAGTTTAACTTCTTCCTTTCCAATTCGAATCCCCTTGATTCCATTATGTTGTCTTATTGCTATTGCTAGAACTTCAAGCACTATATTGAAGAGGTATGGGGAGAGTGGACAGCCTTGTCGTGTTCCTGAGTTAAGTGGGATGGCTTTGAGTTTCTCTCCGTTTAATTTGATGTTAGCTGTTGGCTTGCTGTATATAGCTTTTATTATATTTAGGTATGACCCTTGTATCCCTAATCTCTCCAAGACTTTTAACATAAATGGATGTTGAATTTTGTCAAATGCTTTTTCAGCATCTAATGAAATGATCATATGGTTTTTTTCTTTCAGTTTATTTATATGCTGGATTACATTGATAGATTTTCGTATGTTGAACCAGCCCTGCATCTCAGGAATGAAGCCTACTTGATCATAATGGATAATTTTTCGGATGTGTTCTTGGATTCGATTTGCCAGTATTTTGTTGAGGATTTTTGCGTCGATATTCATGAGTGAGATTGGCCTGTAGTTCTCTTTCCTGGTTGAGTCTTTGAGTGGTTTTGGTATCAGAGTAATTGTGGCTTCATAAAAGGAGTTTGGTAATGACCCTTCTGTTTCTATCTTGTGGAATACATTAAGGAGTATAGGTATTAGATCTTCTTGGAAGATCTGGTAGAATTCCGCATTGAAACCATCTGGTCCTGGGCTTTTTTTGGTAGGGAGGTTTTTGATAACCTCTTCTAATTCTTCGCGACTAACAGGTCTATTTAGATTGTTCACCAGGTCCTGATTTAACTTTGGTATATGATATTTATCTAAAAAAGTATCCATTTCCTTTACATTTTCCAATTTTGTGGCATATAGGCTTTTGTAGTAAGATCTAATGATTCTCTGAATTTCTTCTGTGTCTGTGGTTATGTCCCCCTTTTCATTTCTGATCTTATTAATTTGCAAATTCTCTCTCTGCCGTTTGATTAGCTTGGATAGTGGTTTGTCAATCTTGTTGATTTTCTCCAGGAACCAGCTTTTTGTTTCATTGATTTTTTGTATTGTTTTCTGTGTTTCTATTTTGTTGATTTCAGCCCTCATTTTGATTATTTCCAGTCTTCTACTCCTCCTAGGTGAGTCTGCTTCTTTTTTTTCTAGAGCTTTCAGGTGGGCTGTTAAGTCTCCAATGTGAGCTTTCTCTGTTTTCTTTAAGTGGGCACTTAGTGCTATGAACTTTCCTCTTAGGACTGCTTTCATAGTGTCCCATAAGTTTGAGTATGTTGTTTCTTTATTTTCATTGAATTCCAGGAAGACTTTAATTTCTTTCTTTATTTCTTCCTTAATCCAGCTATGGTTCAATAGTTGACTGTTCAGTTTCCATGACTTTGTATGCTTTCTGGGGGTAGCATTATTGTTGAATTCTAACTTTAATCCATGGTGATCTGATAAGACACAGGTGGTTACTAATATTTTTTTGTAACTGTGGATGTTTGCTTTGTTACCGACTATGTGGTCGATTTTCGAGAAGGTTCCATGAGCTGCAGAGAAGAAGGTATATTCTTTCCTATTTGGATGGAATGTTCTATAGATGTCTGTTAAGTCCATTTGATTCATTACCTCCACTAATTCTCTTATTTCTCTGTTAGGTTCCTGTCTGATTGACCTGTCCATTGGTGAGAGAGGAGTGTTGAAGTCTCCTAGTATTAGTGTGTGCGGTTTGATGGCTGCCTTGAATTTTAGCAATGTTTCTTTTATGTACGTGGGTGCTTTTATATTAGGGGCATAGATGTTCAGGATTGAGACTTCATCCTGATGAACTGTTCCTGTTATGAGTATAAAATGCCCCTCTCCATCTCTTCTGATTGATTTAAGTTTAAAGTCAACTTTGTTAGAGATTAGTATGGCCACACCTGCCTGTTTCTTAGGTCCATTTGCTTGATAGGCCTTTTCCCAGCCCTTTACTCTGAGTAGGTGCCTGTCTTTGTGGTTGAGGTGTGTTTCTTGTAAACAGCAGAATGTTGGATCCTGTTTTCTTATCCAATCTCTTAGCCTGTGCCTTTTTATAGGTGAGTTGAGTCCATTGACATTAAGTGATATTAATGACCAGTGGTTGTTAACTCCGGTCATTTTTTTTTAGTCGTAGAGTTTGTGTGTTTCCCTTCTTTGTTTTGTGTTGGTGAAGGGTCTCTAGATGTCTGAGTTATTGTGGTCATTGTTGGACTCCTTGGTTAGTGATTTTCCTTCAATTACTTTCTGTAAGGCTGGATTTGTGGCTGCGTATTGTTTAAATTTGTTTTTATCCTGGAAAATTTTATTTTCTCCATTTATAGTGAATGAAAGCTTAGCTGGGTATAGTAATCTGGGCTTGCACCCATGGTCTCTCAGTTTCTGCAGTACATCTATCCAGGACCTTCTGGCTTTCATGGTTTCCATGGAGAAATCAGGTGTAAGTCTGATAGGTTTACCTTTATAAGTAATTTGTCCTTTTTCCTTTGCAGCTCTTAATATTCTTTCCTTATTCTGTATGCTGTGTGTTTTGATAATTATATGGCGAGGGGATGTTTTTTTTTTGATCCAGCCTATTCGGTGTTCTGTATGCTTCTTGCACCTTCATAGGAAAATCTTTCCTTAGGTTGGGAAAGTTTTCTTCTATAATTTTATTAAATAGATTTTCTGGACCATTGAGCTGCCCTTCTTCTCCTTCTTCTACTCCTATTATTCTTAGGTTTGGTCTTTTTATTGTGTCCCATATTTCCTGAATGTTTTGTGATGAGAGTTTGTTGGACTTGCTGTTTTCTTTGATCAGTGTGTTTATTTTCTCTATGGTATCTTCAGAATCCGAGAGTCTTTCTTCTATCTCTTGTATTCTGCTGGTTATGCTTGTTTCTGTAGTCTCTATTCGTTTACCTAGATTTTCCATGTCCAGACAGCCCTCTGTTTGTGTTTTCTTCTTTGCCTCCATTTCAGTTTTCAGGTCTTGAACTGTTTCCATTATCTGTTTGATTGTTTTTCCTTGGTTTTCTAGGGTATCATTCACTGATTTATTCAATTCTTCAAACTTTCTGTTATATTTCTCATCCATTTCTATAAGGGCGTTTTTTACATGCTGTTTAAGGGTGTCAATCACTTTCATGAAGTCAATCTTTTCTCCTTCCTCTTGATTAAGGGGTTCTTGTCCTCCCATTGTGAGGTCGCTTGTTTCTGGTAGCTTCATGTTGCTTTTCAGCTTGTTGGGCGAATTCTTGCCTTGACGTCGGCCCATCTCTTCTTCCAAATGCTCCCTATGGATCTTCTTTTACCGGATTAGGTCTCCTTGCCTACCAAACGCTGTCTCTCCCCAATGTTGGCTCTCCCAATGCTGGGTCTCTTCTCCAGTGATGTTCCTGGGGGGACTCTGCGTTCGTGTTTCTCCACTTGGCGTTCCCCTTGCAGCTGTACCTTAAAGGAGCATATTTAAAGATGCAGATAATAACAAAACACCTAGCCATTATTTCCCCTTATTGATTATTTATATTCCATAGAATCTACTTTGTGGTGTATTTAAGTTATTTATAAGTGTTAAAGATATTTTTCTGAAGATAAATGACATTTATTTGTAAATGATATTTGTTATTTTCCTAAGAGCAATAGAATGAATATGATACTTCAAATTCGAAGATGTCAAAGATGTACTAGATTTATTTAAATGTCTAATTTATTCATAAGTGGAATTTGAAAAAGTACTTCTGTTCTCTTCACAAAAACAGAACTGGTTAAGAACACTTGAAGAAGTATTTGGAATTGCTTTGCACATATATTCTAGGACCATAGGAAAGGAATTGAGCTAAAATTCCTTTAGTTGGATTACATTATTTAGAATTAGATTCAAAAAAGATTTTTTATTAAATGCACAGTATCTAATTGTCACCATTAGTCCATACAAATAAATTATGTCAGGTACAGACATCTCCATTATTTGGGGGGGGTGGGTATAGAGTTTATTTAGTGGCTTATGGAGGGGGAAGGAAAGAAGACAAGGAAGGAAGGGGTGGAGGAGTGGGGGAGAAGGGAGAGAGAGGCAGAAGCTGCCTCTCCAGAGGAAGGGCAGACAGAGAGACTGCATCTCCATTCTTAAAGATACTTATTCTAATATATTTTGCCAATTCCTTTTACACTTTCTTCTTTATTCCCATTCATATTCATAAGTAATTCACCCTCATGAGTGAATTGGGATTTTTATTATTTACTTTATTGTATTGGAATGTTGGATTTAAAGAATTCTTATTCTATTTAATTCAGCCATCTTTCACTCAGATCCTACTCTTGAAGAGCTAGTCTTTAGTTAGAAGATGACTTGAATGGGAAAAATTATATTGAGAAGCAGCTACAAGACTAGGTAATGGATCCTTCTTTACAGGAATAGGGAAGGGACAATCTTCACTTGGCTGGTGATAGATTGCAATTGATAATTATACTGAATATTGCCTTGAGAATGAAAAAAATGCATGTCATGATGGGTTCACCAAGTCATACATGTCTATCTCTTCTAAAAATGTGCATCTATACTTTCTGTATGCAGGCAGTCTGGTAAATTCTCAGTAGACTAGCTAAGCTGAAAAAAGACATATTTACCATCTAGAAGCTTTTAGTATCTTGGATAATAAAAAAGCATCATCTAGAATCAAGTCAACCAGTTGTGCACAGTAACACAGAAGTTTGGAGTGGCTGGAATGCAGATATTCAGAAACTTGTAATTAGTGATCATTTAGAGAAGAATCAAGAAAGTACTGGGGAATAGATGTATAGACAGATGATAGATACATGCATGCATACATAAATACATATATACATAGATGGTAGGTAAGTAGAGAGATAGGCATCACAGATATTTTATTTTAAAAATATGATTCATTGATAATTTGTGAGGTGGAATGTGCATGTTGGTAGGAATAGATATATATGTGATTCTATTATAAATCTAGGGTCTCTTCATTAAGAAAGCAAAGAATGCCTGAACAGCGAATATTGGAATATATGTAAGAATATTAAGGATTTGTTTTCTTCTTTCAGTAAACATTGAAATAAAACCCTTTCAGAATTAAGTGATGGGATAACATGATAACTTGAAAGAGGAGTTAGCATCTAAAAATCTTGTTTTCCTGGTAAACATTATTTTCATGGTGCCACAACCCTTGTCTGTCCTGTTGAGGCTGAAACAGACTCACATCAGAAATTTATCTGTCCAAAATGAAGTAAAATAAAAACATCAAATTTCTTAAAGTTCATTATTAATGTGGTGCACATAAATGTATAATAAATTAAAATGTACTAAAGGTGCTTTAGAGTATATGATTAATTCAATAATATTTATTGAATGAACCACTATCAGTGCTAGTACCTGATGTTAACAAAGGTAAATATTCAGTTACAAAGGTGGTTTGTAGGTTTGGAAGCTAAGAAAATAATAATTATTTGTTGGCAATAGGACGGAGACAGCAGGGTGCGAGGGTGCAGAAAACACAGTCAAACGGATAAGTGAAGATCATAAGCTACAATAAGGATCTGATAGTCCATATACAAATGCTTCTAATACTTACAGGACCAGAAACATCACTGTCCTCATGACTAATGTAAACCACTTCTACATGAATGCTTTTCTGATTATCCAGTATTTATCTGCTTATGAGAGATACAGAGAGAATAGATGTGAAGTATGCAAGAAGACAACGTGCTACACATGGTGAATATGACATGAAAGATTGACTCAGGCAATATTTATGTGCTTTTCCTTTTATTGAAAATATTTTTTCACATAATATGTCCAGATTACAATTTTCACTCTTAATTCTCCAAGTTTCTCCCCACCTCCCTTCCCATCTGTATCCACTCCTTTTCTGTCTCTAGTTAGAAAACAGATTTCTAAGGGATAAAAATGAAATAAGCTAAAACAAAAATGAAGACATAAGAATTGGAAAAAACAAAAAAAAAAAAGGAAAATGCCCAAGACAAGGCATAAGAAACAGAGACCTGCTGGATCGCACATCCAGGACTAAACTGGAAGTCATAACATATATCGAAGGACCTGGTACAGACCTGTGCATGCTACTCAGTCTCTGTGAGATCATGTATGCTTAGATCATGCTCATTTAAAGGGCCTTGTTCTCTTGGTATCCTCCATCCCATGTTTCTCTTCCACTCTTTCTGCCTCCTCTTCTGTAGAGTTCTCTGAACTTGAGGAGAGAGATTTGATGGAGCCATTAAGTTAATAGCTGTGTGTTTCAAGATCCCTCAATCTGTATAATATCTCACTGTGGGTCTCTATATTTTTTCCCATCTATGGAAGGAAAAGATTTCTCTCATGATGAAATAATAAGACATCGATCTATGAGTATAGCAGAATGTCATTAGAAGTCCTATTATTGTTTTTTTTTTTTTAGAACAGTATCATTTGGTTTTACCATAGGTCCCTGGGCTATCTAGTCTCAGGTTTTTGATCACCCAAGCAGTGTCAAGACTGAAGTACATCTCATAGACCTTAAATCAAATCAGATATTAGTTGGTTACTCCCACTAGTGTTATGTACTAGCATATGTTGCAAGAATATCTACCATTGTAAATCAAAGGGATTGCATAGTTTGGTGTTTGCATTTCTCCTTCTGCAGAGTGCAGAGTTCATTTGTTCATTCCTGTACCTATGTTCTAAAACATAGGGTGAAGGCTTTCTACAGGCACCAACTCGACTTCTCATGTTCAATGCCTTGTATAGGTGTTGTCTTCAACAATGGGGTCTTCCTGTCAGTTTGTGGAGAACAACCCATAGTCTTTGAAACAGCCTGAGTTGTTTGTGGGTTTCCCAGGAACCAAATTAGCCAACAACTCAATTCGATGAAACCCAATTCTTGTGCTGAAAGCTTCATTTGGTGACAAGAGATAGCCAGTTGGTGGGCTCTTTCTCTTTCATTGTTTGGCAATTTCATTAGAGCACTCTCATATATGAATATATATTAGAAAGTTTCTACTCTCTTAAGTTTTCATACTATGTTTCAAACAGTTCTTAATTTTAGCTCTTTCCCTGTATTCCTTCCCTCACCTCACTCTTCCCTCCCACTCTCCATCTGATTCTCTCTTTCTAATTTCTTCTCTGAATCCATTGATAACTGCCGATTGTATTTCCCTTTCCTAGGAAAATCTAACTGACCTTCTCCATTCACTTTATCCCTGGGCTCTGCGGTTCTATAGACTGTTGGTTATCATTTACTCAACAGCTTTTATCTCCATGTAAGCAAATGAATATTGTATTTATCTTTCTGGATCTGAGTTACCTCATTCAGGTTTTTTTTTCTAGTTCCATCCATTTTCCTTGTAAATTCACTTTTTAAATATACCATATTTTATCTATTCATCTGTTTAGGGACATCTAGGTTGTTTCCAGTTTATGACTACAATGAATAGAACAACAATGAACCTGGTTGAACAAGTGTCTCTGTGGTTGGATGAAACATTGTTTGGGTAATGCTGAGTATACCTGAATCTTGAGAAAGATTCATGACAATCTTTCTGAGGAACTGCCAGACTGTTTTCCATAGTGACTGTGGAAGTTTTCACTCTCACCAGCAATGGATGAGAGTTCTCATTACTCCACATCTTAGCTAGCTTGGACTGTTATTTGATTGATCTTAGCCAGCCTGGTGAGTGTAAGATGAAATTTCAAAATACTTCTGACTTTCATTTCCCTAGTCACTAAAGATGTTAAACATTTCTTTAAGTACTATCTATTTGGGTTTTCTCTTTTGAGAATTCTCTGTTTAGATTTGTACCACATTTTAAATGGAGTGATTTGTTTTCATGATATCTAGTTTTTTGAGTTATTTATGTATTTTATATATTATCCTTATAGTGGATGTGGAGTTGATAGCAATTTCTCATTTTGTAGGCTGCCACTTTGTCTGAATTATGGCATCTTTATTCTATACTGAAGCTTTTGAGTTTCATGTGATCCCATTTATTAATTGTTGGTCTTAGTGGCTATGCTAATGGTGTTCTGTTTAGAAAGTCTTTTTATGTATCAGTGAGTTCAAGGCTATTTCCCCACTTTCTCTTCTGGCAGGTTTAGTGTATCTGGTTTTATGTTGAGGTCTTTGCAGCATTTGCAATTGAGTTTTGAGAAGGGCAGAAAGTATGAATCTATTTGGTTTCTTTTGCAAGTAGACATCCAGTTTGTCCAGCACCATTTGTTGAAAATGTTCTCTTTTCCAGTTTACTAGAATTTTTTTAAAGTAATGAATAGACAGATATCCCAAGCTTGTTTGGTTCTATAATAGTATGTTACTAATTTGTTAACTCAATAGTTTCTGATAGTAATCATACCTACACATTATAGCACTTGTGGGTTCTAATATTTTGTTGAAATTAAAAATTCATTTAATCAGTTTAATATTACACTATTACAAAACCTAACCTGACCAATATACCTATGTCCTATTATTCCAATAATTTATTCCTTGCTACTTATAGTGTATTGTTACTAAATGTGCTATAAAGTTTAAATGCCTAATTCAATCAAACCCAAATATATGCTAATCATGTCACATATTCATGATGTATTCTATTTAGCTGTATATAAGTAAAGTTAGCTTGTTTAACACCCAGTCAACTGAAGTACTATGAATTCACTCAGGAAAATACCATGTTTTGCTTTGGTCAAAAGTATTAAATTGCTGCTACTTCTGAGATTCTTGGTTGAAAATTAGGGTGAGGAATAAAACAAATGCCTTAAGAAATATTTAGAAGTCAGGACTGTTTATAGTAATAAAGTATGTTATTCCTTATTTATGGGGTCTCACAGATTATTTATTTATGCACCAGCATTTATAAATACAGGTAGAAATCTTATATTTAATGTTTGAATTTGTGCATAAAACCATAATCATTGAAATATCTATGGGGTGCCATATGAGATTTGAATAATTGTGTATAATGTATGATTTGTAAATTAGGGAAATACATAGCCCTTTAAACATATATCATTTGTTTATGTTAAAAGTTTTCAAAACTATTTCTTCTAACTTTTTAGGGAAAGTAACTGGGGAATTTCTATGTCTAGTACTATAATGAATAAGAAGTACTATAACAATCTTGCGATATAAAATACAGTTCTGCTGAAAAACGTTTACATTTAAAATTTGTAGAGAAAACCTGAGTCTATTTAGACAAGAAACAGGCAAGATGACATTTAGATTTCGGGTCATCTCTGTGCTTCATAGATATCTTACTGTACTCAGGAAATATACAAATGACACTAACCAAGGTAAAACTATAGACAATTTCTATGGAGAATCAGATTTTAAAAGTATCGAGGAGAAAGTAGTATGGTTGTTAAGTAAACAGTTTTAAATGGATGGCGTGTCCCAATACAGGAATGGGATTGCAGAAACAGGAAGAAGAACTTAGTTGCCTTAGTAAAAGTCCTGAAGCATGCATGGGAAATATTGTAACATATGTGCATGTGTGTATGCATTCATGTGTGGGAGTGTGGGAAACATTGTAGTGTGTGTGTGTGTGTGTGTGTGTGTGTGTGTGTGTGTGTGCCTGTTTGTGTTTAGGGTCATCCAAAAGAAGTATAATACCCTTACGATTAGCAGTAAGAGGGACCTTATTTTCTAGGTTGCATTCTTTTGCGGTTCATCTGAAGAGGAGAATTCACATATTCTATAAAATTGATTTAAAAGGGGCAGTCCCAGGAATGGCAGATGAAGTACAACAGGAATGGAGAAGATATGTAAGAGGCAGTTGTAGGCACATTCCTAGTCTGAGACCAGTTCCACAGTAATAGCCTAAAACATACTTCAGAATTTGTAACAGCCTAAAGTAGAAGGGCTGGGCTATCCTCTTCCCTCACAGAGTAGTCAATCATTAGTTTAAGACTACTCTAAGATGACATAAACTGCAACACATTTTCAGATTGCTGCTTCTGGGACACAAGCAGATTTAAAAGCCTGAACATAGGCATCCAAAATGGTGCAGGTGTAAACGATTAAAAGTACATCTCGCCAAAAGCTAGAAGGATGGGCAAACTGAATGACACTGGAATTTTAGGGGACTTACATGGAAGTCCTGTAGTTTTTTGTTGTTCTTTTTTCACTATAACCTCCAAATTACTATGCCACTAGTTACAAAATTATACTGACTCCAGGTTGAAGAGTTATCTGAAAAACCCACTATATTTTAAAGAT
Source organism: Microtus oregoni (assembly GCF_018167655.1). Taxonomy (NCBI): domain Eukaryota; kingdom Metazoa; phylum Chordata; class Mammalia; order Rodentia; family Cricetidae; genus Microtus; species Microtus oregoni. The sequence continues at coordinate 23,747 of NW_024544252.1, forward strand.
TTATTTTTGCTTTGTGCATATGCATGTTTGCCATGTATATTCATGGGAGTGCATAGGCTAGAAGTGGGTGGTAGACACCCTGGAGCTGGAGGGAGAGTTACTGGTGGTTGTGAACCACCAGACATAGAGGCTGGGAACTGAACACGGGTACCCAGGAAGTACTGAACTCAGGTTCTCTGGAAGAGGAGTAAGTACATATTAAACATGGCATCATTTCTCTCTCCATGAAACAGCTAACTTTAAATTATCACTAAATATACTGTAACTAGAACTGTGGGAAAATAGTATAAATGCTACACATTCAAAAATACAGCTTTGTTAAAGATACTATTTGCTAATTTCTTAGTTTCCTTGTTTTTCCAAGTCTACATTTTTATGTGACCAAATACCTAACAACTAGTGGTTTTAACTACCTCTGGAGATGAGATTTAAATGGGAAGCACAGAGGTTTTAAATTTAGAATTTCTTCCAGTTTGAAATATTAATCCGTTTGACTTTTCACAACAAGAAATGTTTGAAATGCTTGCAGGGTGAGTTTTATAATGACATTTCTGTGCTTACATCTAGTTTTACCTCTTAATGCTGATTCTACAAGAACAATTGCTAGAGGGAAAAAGGAGGTTGTGTTTAGACAATATCATATCCGCTGGCCTCCCCTTGTATCTCTTAATTGTGGCTTTGTGACATTGTGCATATCTTATTATTTGGTTTGAATTGGCAATGCTATTGATTGTAGGTCATATTTCAGAAACTACCTTTTATCTTAAAACTTAAATGTATGTAGAGATGCCTGTGTGCTCTGAAGGATTGCTCTTACAAGACATAGATATTGATTTCTATTTGGGTAATTTCATATGCTTTATGTTGATAGGATGTACATAGGTCATTGGAATGTTCACAGTCTTTGGCAAATGTGTTTGTAGATATCTATAAGGAAGTCAATACATGTACTTGATGGTTGTGGCAATGACAGGGTTTATAATAGAAAACACCAGGTGTTTTAAGGTCTTGACAGAAAGCAGCTGACCTCAGTTGCTCATACGAAGAGCTCTATTGAAGAAGGACACTTAAAAGAAATCCCACACTGGCTCAGAATTGAGTATAATAGAGGGTTATTTATTTAGGAGTAGACTCACAGATCACAATCCTCTGCTGGAACGGGGAACAGCAACCAAATCTCGCAGCCAGAAAAGAGGCCAGACATGTGCTTTACATTGGCATAAATAGTATAAAATGCCATGCCCAAGTGGGCAGGTAACTTAAAGGCTACTGGTGGTAGGAATTCCTACAGCACTTTATTAGGTAGGTTATGATATTATGGTATCACCAGTACAATGGGGTCCCAAATGGGGTAGAAAGAATAAGTATTTCCATCCAGAGAAACCAAGAAAATCCCTTGCTTTTGTAGGTGGTGGGTGATCTAAATGTAATGTGTGGCTTTTTTGTACACTTATATGTGGCTAGGTTACCATATATTAACATTCAGTAGGGTGTTGATAAGAAGTAGGACCTGGGTATCAGAGAGGGGAGTGCAGTGATATTTCATTTGTATTTTAATAAATAAAAATTGCCTGAAGAACAGAATGCAAAACAGTCACAATAGTCAGTCATACAGGCCAGGCAGTGGTGGCACACACATTTATTTAATCCCAGCAGCCACGCTAGTTAGTCATAGAAGCTGGACGGTGGTGGTGAATGCCTTTAATCCCAGCACTAGCGAGAAACATAAGGCAGGATGAGAGAGGAACTCGCTCTCTTTCAGTCTGAAAATTTCATAGAAGCAAGAGCTCTCTGATGACTTAGCTGCTTTGCTTTTCTGACCTCCAAGTTTAACCCAAAATATCTGTCTCTGGATTGCTATTATTCATGCTACAGGGGAGGTTGAGGTTACATTTCCTGCCCTACTGGAGGCCTGTGTCCTCTAACAGGCACAATTGCTAGTGCCCTCAGTCATAAGGGAAGGCCTGCAAAGTGGCATAGCCTGATTTGTGAGGAAGCAGCTGTGACATTTACAGGGTAACACAGAAATGATGCTGAAATCAAAGGCGATGATTTTGGACTATCAATGTGGAGGCTAAGCCAAAGAGGCAAATGAACTAGAAAATGTATATTAAACATAATTAAAAGGAAATAATTGTGCTGGCAGTGGTGACACATTCCTGTAATCTCAGCACTAGGCAGATGCAGAAAGGAGAAACACAAGTGAGGCCAGCCTGGCCTACAAACTCAGTTCTAGGACAGCCTGAGGGAGAAAGAGAGGCCATGCCTTACACAACAACAAGCACACAACCAAAAAGAGTCCCAAGTTCAAATACTTAGAATAGTTCAGATGAAATCTATTTATAGTGTGCCAGAAAGACGGATTAGTGGGTAAAGAAGTTTCCTGTCAAGCTTGACAACTGGAATTTGATACCTGTAACACACCTGGTAGAAGGAGAAAACATAGGCCTAAAAATTGTCCTGTAATTGGCAAAGGTGGTCTTTGGCATGTGAGCATACATCATGAAACATACACACACATACACACACACGCACACACATACATACATACACAGAGAGACAGAGAGAGAGAACGAATATACCAACAGACACAAAATGAATGAGTGTAATAAGAATACAATATTTTTGAAAGGCATGTGCAAAAAAAAGACATTTAAAAAGTATACAAGAAAGAACATTGATTTACAAAATATATGCATTTCCTAAAGTATCAAGAAACCAATACTTTTCTAGGTTTTACGACTATATTAACCAAAGAAAATTATTAATGGGCTTTTAATTAGGGTTTGAAAAAGACCCATTCATTTTTCAGATTGCTTTGATTAGTTTTTTATTTAATTAATTTATTTATTTTACACCCCAACAGCAGTTTCCTGGCCCTCTTCTCCTATCATTCTTTCCCCCACATCAGGCCCTTCCCCCCATCCACTCCTCCTTTCTTTCTGTTCACAAAGGGGTAGACCTCCCATGGCTGTCAGCAAAGGATGGTATATCAAGTTGCACACTGCTTTGATTAGTCTTAAAGGAATTGTAGGCCATAACCTATACATGCATTCACTTGTTCATGTGTTCATTTGCCAACTTTTCTATCCCTGAGTTAACTCTTCATGTTCTATGTTCTTCCCTTGGTCTAGCCCCCAATCCAAGTGGTACAAGTAGTAGAAAAACTGTGAGAAAGAAGCACAAACATATCCCCCAAGACCTGAAGGTAGTGAAAAACTACTATGCAAGAACTTTCGTGGCAGCTTATTAAATTACAAACAGGACTATTTTTAAAAAATAATCAAGCCGGGCGATGGTGGCACACGCCTTTAATCCCAGCACTCGGGAGGCAGAGGCAGGCAGATCTCTGTGAGTTCGAGACCAGCCTAGTCTACAGAGCTAGTTCCAGGACAGGCTCCAAAACCACAGAGAAACGCTGTATCAAAAAAAAAATAAATAAAAACCATAAATAAATATATAAATAAAATAAAATAAATTATCAAATAGTCTAGATTGGTAACAGTATGTGACATAAAATTAGGATGTTCTAGTATATAATTCATAGTATCAATTATATTCATGAAAATTGCTAAAACACTCCCGTATTATTCCATTGTTTATCAAGTAAATGATAAACATTTTAGTAAAGGTTTCCTTTGTTTGTGTTCTTCTAATACTGCCAGTATTTTATATTTCATTTTGATTACTTTTGTTAAGACAGGCTCTAGTGGAGCCCAAACAGGCCTTGAATGTCTCATCTTTCTGTTTTTGTCTTCCATGGTCTGGGGTTACAAGTTTATGGCACAGACACCTGACTTTTCAAAATTTCTGAAATGGTTTTTCTACAATAGAAATAGAAATTTTGGTGTCTATCAAGAAGTAACCAACTATTAAGATAAATACTGATCATACTGCATATGAAAACTTTATCTTTCCAATTGAATATAAAAATTATTTTGAAATTTTTAATTTTATTTTGCATAATGTATTTAAGAAAACATTTTCTATAATTTCGTAAAAAATACTATATTTACATCATTTCTACCCTACCCACTCTGCACTGCAACTCCTACCATGTCACCCTAATTCCTCTCAAATTCATGAAGAGAGTTCATGTGTGTATGTGTGTATGAAAGATTTTTTAAACACATATATGAGAGTTGCAATCCAAGGTGGTCATCTATAAGTCTATAGGTTTATTTTAGCATATACTTAGAAAAGAAAGCAGAAACAAAGAGCCCAATAGGGCTACAGGAATTTCAAATGTTACTAAGTAGAGACTGAGTTCCTAAAGTAAGGGTAGTTTGTAAAATAGAAACATACATGGACCACAATAAGACAGGGAACCAGAAATAAGAAAGAAAAAAAAATATCAAGGTCTTAGTCAAGACAAATAGGATTTAGGCTGCATCTCTCTCTTTTAGAAAGATAAATGTGTACTTTTTTATATTTTTGAGATTTATTTATTTATTGTGTGCATTGATATTTTATTAGAATAGATGTATGAGCATCACATCTGTATCCACTGTTCTGGAGGAACTGGCCAGAACTGGGCATTGGATCCTCTGGTACTGAAGTTACAGAAAGCTGTAAGCCACATTGTGAATGCTGGGAATCAAATTTGCATCCTCTGGAAGATCAGCCTATAATTTTAATCACTGAACTATCTCTCCTGCCTATATAATTGTAAGTTTTGTGTTGTTACATGAAGAAAATGATGCTATGTTAAGTGGCTTAAGACAGCACTTTGTTTTAGGGTTCCCAAGATGCGTACTCGGAGAATCACACAGAGAAGGCACAGGCTATTCCTAGTGATCTAACCTTTGCTTACATCTACTTTCAAATGTTTTGATTTCTGCTAGTGCTGAGGACAGTCATCCAAATTATGCATTGCTCTTTTTGTTCCTTTTTTTTTAACATAGAATCTTACTATGTAGCTCAGGCTGTCCTCAAACTCACCATCCTCATGCTCACAGCCTCTGGAGTGCAAGAATTATAGGTGTGTAGCACCATGCGTCTATAGGTTTGACCTCTTGATGGAGGTGTTGTTAGTGCATTCTGTGGGTAACTCTTGCCCATGGTAGTTATTGCAAGTAATTTTCTCCTACTATCATTTTCTCCATGGGTATTAAACAATCCACATCTTTAAGGAAGGAAAAATGCCAGTGAGTTTAACTGTTAGGGCAGAATAAGGAAGGCCTTGGCTTAGGTAAGCTGAGAAGAGGAGCTTACAGTGTCAGAAAGGAAGACAGATATATATTGGAAGAATACAGCTGATGGGAGACAGAAATGAAAGCCCAGACTAATCATTTCTTTATATGCCTTTTGTAAGTATAAACTCCATATCAAGTAGGAATTCCAGAAAACAACTAAATAGAGCATCTTAAATTTGTTTCCTGTAAAAATTATCCCTATTATAATTGTGTACTCTCAACAATGACTAAACAATGTTTTAAGAAAAAGACATAATGATTTTTTTAAATGTGTTTTTAAAAGATTTTTTTTGTGTGAAAATTAACTATGACTGCCCTTAGAAATGATGAGAGGACTAAGAGAGTTCAGCTTAACTTGTGGTGGTCTGTTGTTCAGCAAGGGCAGCAGCAACTGAAATTTTGTGATTAACAAAATTATCAAATTCCACTGCAGTTCCAACATTGATCAAAGTCTACAATTTAGCTACATTCTCAAATACATCCTGTGCAAATGAAGTGGAAGAAATTCTGACTGAAGAAATGTTTTTGCATTCATTATAAAACTATCACGGGTCATATAATGTTCTTGTTACTTAATTTTACGTTGGAAAAAAATCTCCATGATACATTGATTTCATATGTAAGAATAAGTAAAGTATTTGATATTTTGTCTTGCTGATAGACAATTTTGCTTTCTTTTAATATGTACTGTTCAAAAGAATAGATATCTGGGGTATTGATAGGTATTATCTCAAAGTTAGATGGTCACATATTTTCCCTTTTTATATTCTCATTTTTCCAGTCAAAAATTTCCACTTTCTCCCATTCTTCCATTCCCCTACTGCTCCTCCCCTCAACCTCCTCCCTCCCCATCCAGTCTTAAGAGAGGGCAGGGTACCCTGCCCTATGGGAAGTCCAAGGCCCTTCCCCCTCCATCAAGGCTTAGGGAGGTGTGCATCCAAAGAGAATAGGGTCCCAAAAAGCTAGTACCTGCAGTAGAAATATGTCCCAGTGCCATTATTAATGCTTCTCTGTCAGCCCCCATTGTCAGCCACATTCAGAGAGTTCGATTTGATCATATGCTTGTTTATTCCCAGTCCAGCTGGATTTGGTGAACTCCCATTAGTTCAGGCACACCATCTCAGTGGGTGGACCAACCCCTCGCTGTCCTGACTTCCTTGCTCATCTTCTCCCTCCTTCTGTTCTTTAACTGGACCTTGGGAGCTCAGTCTGTTGCTCTGATGTGAGTCTCTATCTCTGTCTCCATCCATTGCCGGACAAAGGTTCTATGGTGATATTCGAAATATTCATCAGTGTGACTGGGAGACAAGGCCAGTTCAGGCACCCTCTCCTCTGCTGTCCAACGACCTAGCAGGGGACATCCCCATGGACACCTGGTATCCCCTCTAGAGTAAAGTCTCTTGCCAACCCTAAAATGGTTTCCTTAATGAAGATATCTTTTCCCCTGCTCCCATATCTGCCCTTCCTCCATCTCAACCCTCCCATTCCTCCAAGCTCTCCCCAATCCTTCCCTTCTCCCCTCTCTCCCCCATTTTCCCCTTTCCCCACCCCATCCCAACCCCTATGCTCCCAACTATTACCCAGCGATCTTGTACTGAACTGAACAGAGAATTCTCAACAGAAGAAGTTCAAATGGCCAAAAGATACTTAAGGTCATGCTCAACCTCCTTAGCAATCAGGGAAATGCAAATCAAGACAACTTTGAGATACCATCTTATACCTGTTAGAATGGCTAAAATCAAAAACACCAATGATCACCTATGCTGGAGAGGATGTGGAGTAAGGGGGACACTCATCCATTGCTGGTGGGAATGCAAACTTGTGCAAACACTTTGGAAATCAGTGTGGCTGTCTCTTTGAAAATTGAGAGTAAACCTACCTCAGGATCCAGCAATGCCACTCTTGGGAATATACCCAAAAGATGCCCAATCATACTACAAAAGCATTTGTTCAACTATGTTCATAGCAGCATTATTTGAAATAGCCAGAACCTTGGAAACAACCTAGATGCCCCTCAATGGAAGAATGGATAAAGTTTGGAACATATACACATTAGAGTACTACTCAGCAGTAAAAAAGAATGATGTCTTAAATTTTGCATGCAAATGGATGGAAATAGAAAACACTATCCTGAGTGAGATAACCCAGACCCAAAAAGATGAATATCATATGTACTCACTCATTAGTGGACTCTAGCCATAAACAAAGGACATTGAGCCTATAGTTCACAAGCCAAGAGAAACCAAATAATAAGGTGAACTCAAAGAAAAACATATATAGATTTTCCTGGAAATTGGAAGCAGACATGGTCACACCTTTTCAAAAGAGTGGTTACTGTTTTTCTCTATTAGTAAAATGATAGACTTTACTAAATTTTATCAAAAAATCCTTAAATAGAAGAATATTTAGTATTTTTCTGTGAATATTGAAAATGCTTATAAGCAAAAATTTATATTTTTATATAATATTTTCCTTTTGTAATACATACTTGGGACCTTAAAAGCAATGATAGTTGCTGAGGGAAAGGCATCCCCAGTCCTTCATACTCCCTGAGGGTTGCTAGGCAATTAGAAGCTACCGAGGTTGGGGAGACATTTTCTTCTTTTGTGTAGCCACTGGTTAGTTGCTGATGCTCTCTAAAGAATCATTCTCTCATGCTCATATAAGAAACCCTACTTAAACTCTTTAGGTGACCTAAAACAAAACAGATATGAATATAGAAGGGAAGCTATTTGAGAAGAGGAAGGGGGTAATTAGGAGTGAGGGTGACAAAGAAGGTTAAAAAGAAGGTGAATCTGATGAAATATGTGTGTAAAGATATCAAAATGAAGACCATTAAGTAAAATTAGCATATGTTAATAGAAATCTAGGAAAAGAAAAGAATGATGTTTCCCTAGCCCATGAAAATGGTGCAAGTCATCGTATCTTAGGGAAGGCAGATCTGTATCCAGAGGTTTTTTCAGTTGGCAATTTGCCTTATCCTCATATTTTTTGTTTCTGTTGTGGCATGGTGTGATGTGGATGTGAATGTGGTGTGTGTGTGTGTGTGTGTGTGTGTGTGTGTGTGTGCGTGTGTGCGCGTGTGCATACAGCTACATGGGTCCATGCATACAGAGGTCAACGTTGAGATTTTCTTCCTCTATTACTTTCCATCTTGAGTTTTGAGACAGGGTCTCTTGCTGAACAAAGAGCTCTAGTTTTAGCTAGGTTTAATGGTCAATTAGCCCGAGGGGTCATCCTGTATGTAGTACCTCATCCCAGTAACTCACACACCACACACCCTGTTGACATACTTGAACAACTTCCAGCTTTTTATGTGGCTGCCTGGACCTCAAATCTTCCTCCTTGTCATCATGTGTTACCTTAAACATTTGTGTACTTATTTTTCAATTTTAGGTTTCAAATCTGTTGTGGAGTTTGAGAATTAAGATTATAACTGCATCAAGCACCACAATAATATTAACTTTCTCTGTATCTGCACTTTATGTAGGGTACTTAAATTCCACAAATTTGTGAAATTATATATGTGATCCAATTATTAGGATGCTAAAATGAGAGTTTGTTAAGTTATAAGACTTTTCCAAGATAAGGGAAGACTCAAACATCAAACTTACAGAATGGCTTCATTCCATAAATTTAAAATATGATTGGGATGCAAATCAGCAGGATTATTCTTGCATCTTACACCCTACAGAGGCTCAGCTAAAAGTCAGGGCTCCCACAGCTGATATATTACCTCACTAAAGCTCTTCTTGCATTTTCAAGTTTGCATTACAACTCTTTTCCAACCTACATACCTAAAAATTTTTAAAGCAATCACTTTTAAAAGTGTAGAATCAAACTTGTTTTCCACTTATAAACTACCATATATCTAACTCTAAGTATTTCACATAGCATCCATAAATTCAATAAATGACTCTATTATTTTGAAGTACTAAATTTCAATTGTCTGTCAAAATCTCTAAAGCAATACCAAGAAAAATCACATGAAATGCTGTTATTTTATAAAATATATATAAGTATCCTTAATACAAAAGTCCATTAGTTTTCTATAACTGAAAACTGGAAAATCCACAAAGACAAAATCAACTAAGGCAATTTCTAAACCATTGTTTGTGCGGAGTATCACAGAATCAGTCTGGAGTTCCCTGTGGACTGCTTTGTATAATATTGTTTTAAACACAGAATATATAATACACATGGTTAGCAAAAAAAAACAACCAGAAAAAATACAATCACTAAAACACATGATAATTTTCAATATGCTATGTGACTTTTGATATATTAATAAACAATACACAGAAGACAACCTAATGACCATAGTTACTTCCAAAAGATGAGTGTAATGAGTACATTGGGACATTTGAAAATGTCATGTGATATATAATATCCATGGGTATTCTTTGTGTGAAGATTTCAGATTTTACGAATAATTTCTAAATGCAAAGTGTAATTAAAAAAGAAGGGGGGAATTTGTCAGTGATTAAAAAGAATACAGATGTGCTTCGTTTCTTATCTGAGTTCAGGAGTTCTCTACTTTCAGTTCTTCATTCCTTGACCACCAGGACTCTTAGACTGACAATCTTCTTACAAACCTTTAGATTAAATTCCTTCTTTTAATTTGATAACAGCTGAAGAACCTACCATAATTTCTTTTCTATCTCTGCCTCAGGAAAGTGTAAGGTAAATGTTCGCTAATTTTTTGGTAGTGTTTTCTTAAGTTCTCCAGTTTTATTATTGTTGCATTTTTCATAGTTATATGTATATCCTAGATGAAGAGTTTGAGAGGATGAGTGTAGACAGTACCTTTAGGAATAGACTAGTATTATTAACTTTATTTTATATGAAGAATTAATACTTATGCATATTTCTTTATCTACTAGTATATGCCATACAGTCAGTGACAGACCTGAGCCTAGAATTGAGTTTCTCAAAACAAAGTTCATTGTATACCAGTATAATCATATAGAGAAACTATCAATTTGTTTTAATAGATTCATGCATGTTACTCTAATATACACTAAAATCTGAGGAGAGGAAGAACTGCATTGAGAATGCCTAGTTTTCAGGTTGATACTTCAACATGATGTGTTGCCTACCACTCATGTGCATGCATATACACATGAAGAAATTCATATCTGTCTATCTATCTCCATCTATCTATCTGTGTATCTATCTATCCGAATCTGTAAATGATCATTTATCTAGCAGATACATATCAATTAGGAGGAACAGGCTTGACAAAAAATCCCAATAATATTTTATATCAAGAAATGCATGCACGTGCACATGCACATATACACACAAAATCAACACACATGTAGAGGTCAGACTTTATAGAATGCAGGATAGTGAATAGAATAGAATACATGTCATGGGTCTTCTGGATCTAGATAAGTAGCTTCTACCTGCAACAATTATGCAGGACATACAAAACAACATAATGAACAGTTGGAAACCTCTGGGGTGAGAATGGACATTTAATGAACAATTGAGTGAAGGGGGAGAATATTCCTTAAGAAACATTATAATATATATTTTTACAGTTTCATACATGTGTGTAGTGTATTTTGACCATTTATCTCCCCATTCCTCTGTTTTATCCCCTTCTCACTACTTCAGAAATCCCTTTACTTCCCAACAAGTTGTCCCGCTACTCATGGCTCTTCTGTATTATTTCGAAATAACTCAGTTTTATTTGGGTTGCTTGTAAAACATAGATTTGGGATCATTACCGGAATATGTACAACTTATCAGTGGCTACTGCGCTAAAGAAAGTATCTACCCTTTCCTGTGTAGTCACTAGTTGCCAATAGCTTTTCAGCTATGCATGGTACCTCATGAACTGTTCTTCTGTCCAGACTGGAATGTAGGTAGGGTTAACCCTGGTCCTCCACAGGTAACCATGACTGCTATGATATTGTGAGTTCAACAGTTAAAGCAAGTTCATAAGAAAGCTCTCCAAAAATCTCTCCAGATCCTCTGGCTCTTGCATTCTTTTGCCTCCTCTTTCATGATAATCCTTTAACCTTAGAGCCAGAGAAGGATATAAATGTCCCATTTAGGAATAACCACTCAACAGAAACATTTTCTGAGCATCTTGATGAGTTGTGATTTTCTGCACTAACTGAAGCACACTACAAACCAAAGCTTCTTTAACCAATGTTAGAAGTCACACTAATCTATTGGTCTAAATGCACGTAGTAGGGAATTGGACAAGAGAACCACTTTACAAAATAGTAAGAGTAGCCACCTGGCTCACCAGTCAGAGCCTATGGCATCTTCAGTCATGAGTTTTTGACCAGGTTTACAATACCAGGCATCAATTTCCTCCTGTTGAGCTTGCAGTCTAAGAAAAAAGTGGTTGATTGCCCCCTCCCTCCTAATAATCATGCTGCTATTTCCCCAATAGGCACACCTTGCCTTAGAGAGTTGGTGTTGTAGCATAAAATTCTAGCACTGGGTTAGTGCACTGATGACTTTTCAACACCAGCATTCTGCATTACACTTTTCAATGATATTAAAGCTACCTAGCAGGAAGAAAGGTTCTAGTACAGTGTCCACTTGATTTCTCTATGTTCTACAATCAAAATGTCTTCAGCAACAGCGGCTCACTAAGTTGTGTTAGGCAACTGAGAGATGTTCTGTGCATGAAACTGACTACAGCTTCTGTGAGCAGCATAATTCCCCAATACAGGGTAGAGAGAGCCAAATGAAACTGACTGTGAAATCATAGCTACAGTTAAAGTATGTTAAAGCTTAAGATTAATGAAAAACATCACTCCATTGGAATCCTCAGTTACTTCTTTCACCCTACCTCCTTTCTTGAGGCAATGACAAGAGCTCTATATGAATTCTAAGTCTGATCCTATTCCTCTTCTACTGAATATTCACCAAAGTCACTTATTGCTTTCATCACAGCATCTCTCGCGGTTTCTTCTTGTTTCTTTTTGCTTAATAACTTCATTAGCAATACTGTCCTTAATCTCCTTTAGAATGAAACAAACTAGTAAAATTGAGTAGACACAATGTCATGCCCTTAACCAAGAAATTATTTGCATTTGATACCTGCTGGGAAAGGTAAACCAATTTATTTCAGTGTGTCATTGGGTATATTAACCATACTGCAGGGCACGCCTCATGCCTAGGAGTAGTTGGTAAACGTAAAACATATTTTTTGTGTATGCTTTTTGTTTTGTTTGGGTATTGCTTGTCACGCTGATTTTCTTTCATCTTTTGGTTTGTCTGTTTTGATTTTTTTTGTTGTTTTTATTGTTTTGGGAAAGGCAGAGAGAAAAAAAAAACATGACGCTATGTGGGTAGGGAGATCTAGAACTCCTGGAAAGTGTTGGGGTAAGAGAAAGAACAGGATAAAAATATATTCTATGAAAAAAATAATACAACATAATAAAGAATTAGTCATACTATGACTGTATCATTTGTGGTCTTTTCAACTCTTCAAATTATGAGATAGTTAATATGTTATTATACTCAATATACTATTGATCCAGTAATATAGAGCTCTGATATTTCATGTAGATTCCAAATTCTTAGAAACATGATACATGAGTCTTTTTTCTTTCTATTTTTATGGAAAAAACCTTGGCAGGCAGGGGTGCTGCATGCCTTTAATCCCAGCACTTGGGAGGCAGAGGCAGGTGGATCTCTCTGAGTTTGAGACCAGCGTGGTCTACAAGAGCTAGTTCCAGGATAGCCTCCAAAGCTACAGAGAAATCCTGTCTTGAAAAACCAAAAAAAAATAAAAACTTATATTTGAATAATAAGTACATGTACAGCTTTCAAGAATGGGGAGAAAGTATTAATTAGCACATCAAAATCATAATCAAGTTCACAATTGTGTAAGAGAGCTCCATGAAACCACTGAACTTGACCACTCTATGGGTATAAAAAGTTTTTTCGAGGTTGTTGAAACAAATTGCCAGGAAGTCTGACAAGAGTGGGTAGCAATAGGCCAATTAGAAGAGGAAATAGGCTTTATGGGGTTTTTGAAGGCTTTAGGAAAGATTCTTTCCTCTTGGAAGGTTTTTCTATATCTTGGGTAAAACAGGGTCATTGGGCTTTGCCCTCTGGAAAGGAGTCTGTACTTGTTATGGTCAGGCACCTGTGGCAGTTGGCCATTTAGGGAGAAAAACGAAACTAAAATTATCTGATAAGAAGGTTTATGCGGACTGCTCCGGGTTAATTTTTTGTTTCCTCATCTCAGGCTAACCATTGTCATCTGCACAGCATTCTAGAGGCCTGCTTGTGACCTCACATTCCAGCCTATTGTTGACAAAAGGGCCAAGAACTATCTTCCCATCACTACTTCTGGCTGAGCAGGATTGGTGTCGGAGGGGTAGTGGGAAATATAGGAAATGAGTCAAAGGTGGGGAGTCAGGCAGTGAGTAGACAGTAGGAAGCCTGAAGAAACTCTTTAAGAATCACCGACCCTTGGGTCATTTCAGTAATTGTTCCCTGAAACAAATTCTAAAGGGTCAGGAAACAGTTATTGTTATGACACAGGGTTAGGGTTAAGGTGGGCCTAGGTGGGGTAAGAGTCATCAGTGCCCAAAAGAGGATCATAGCAAGAATCTTACATTGGAGTCAGCCTTTGAAGACGATAGTTTACAAGCCAATTCATGTAAGATGTTTTAATCTTCTTTTCCATTTGACCAACTAACAATGTAATACCAATTCTGTTCACTGAGGGCAAGACAGGAGCCTTCCTTTTCAGTGATCAGAAAGTTGAGAGTTTTATAAGGCCACTGAGGCTAGGAAGGTGAACTGACTTTGTAGGTCTGAGGTTGGCTTCTAGATGGAGTGGATTATCTGTTAGGATAGATGGAGACTATAGCCCAGGATCCTGGACACAGGACTCTAGTCAATACTGAAGCTTTTGAACTTATTCCAGTTGTGACTGGGAGGGTAATGGCTCATTTCTCTTTCAATGTTGAGGATGAGTTGAACACGTAATGAAGTGGGGATGCATGAGTCATAGATTAAGGTGTCTGCATATTGAGACTAGACCAATACCAGAAGAAGATTCCTTATGGAGCTAGTTAGGATTTGGAGATTAAGGTGTTAACATACTGCCAAGACTAGAAGGAGAGTGGGGTGGATGATGGTTATTGAAAAGGCAATCAGCTGGTGTTTCTGGAGGATAGGAAGGTACCAGCAGAGAGGAGAGGAGGAAATGGTCTCAGGGCTATGGAATGTGAAGTTTAGAGTTACTTTTGTGAAAGGGATGGCCACCAGGAGATGCATGGGGTTGCATTGAGGGACTCATCAGTATCTCTGTAAGCACAGTACATTCTCAGGAAGTCATTTCGAATGGCCATCCATGAGGTGGCAGCAGAAGATAGGTCCTGATGTTGGAGATTTCAAAGCTTCAGCTGGATGATGGTTGTTGTATGGTCTCTGCTATGGCATCAGCAGGAGTGGGCAGATCCCCTTTGAGAGATTTAAAATTTTTAACTTTTTGTCTGGTGAAAGGCCCAAATCTTTCTAAATCAATATAGGTAAACCCTTCAACCCCTAGGCCTATTTGTCATCCTAGGGTTCTTGGATAGTGAAGATCACTGTGCCCCTTTCAGGGTCAAGTTTGAGTGAGAGTTATTGGGGTTTCTAACCCACAGCTTGAAGAGAAAAAAACCATATCTACAGCCCCAGAATGAGTAATTTTCCCATGAGGTCTCAGCCTTATGGTTTGGTTGTTTGGTTCCGAGGAAATCAAATACATTTAGAGCCAGCAAGGAGGGAAGAGGACAGAGTGAAACCACTATTGACTGAACAAGCTGCATAGAGGTCAAAAGAAATGTGAATGTCTGAAGCATATCCTGCTTCAGGACAGAAGGTAAACTAAAGGAGCTTTGGGAGGGGAGGGCTATGCAGCAAACATTTGAAAATTCCAAGCATGTTGTGCAGTCCTCTTGGTTGGGAGTGTGGAAAGAAGACTAAGCCCCTTAGAAGGAAAGATTCCAAATGCTGAGATGGATGTTATATGGGAGACCCTAGGCTTCAGCTTTCCTGTCAAGTGGCAAAGAGTACTTATGAGGTCATGTGTTCAGACACCACTTAAGCTACAGAAGATGCATCCTGGCCATCAATCCCTGAAATCCGGCTACAGCAGGTATGGTGAGGAGGACCATATCCAAGTACGGGCCGACAGCCAGCAGGTGAGAAGCCTTCAGAAAAACTCAGGCACTGGGTAAAATGATTTTCTTGCTAGGATCAGTGGAGGATTGAGGCAGGGCATGTTCAGTATGGTCCTGGAGAAGTTTTCTGTGCTTTGTGGGAGCCTAGCCTGTTTGGATGCTCACCTTCCTGGACCTGGATGGAGTGGGGGAGGACCTGGACTTCCCACAGGGCAGGGAATTTGGACTGCTCTGGACTGCTCTTCAGACTCCAGAGGGAGGGGGAGGGGCAGAGGAGTGGGAGAGGAGTGAGGGGACAAGGGAGGAGTGAGGAGTGGGGGGAGGGGGGAGGAGTGGGGGAGGGGGAGAGGAGTGAGGGGGGAAATGGGAGGCGGGGAGGAGGCAGGAATTTTTTCAATAAAAAAATAAATTAAAAAAAAGAGTGAAAGAAGGTAATTAGTTACGAAGTGGAGCTCAATGCAGAGGTAAATTTTTCAAGAGCAAAATGACAGTTTTATATTAGCTCAAATGGGTCGAGGAAGGGAGGAACTCAGAGCATGCCTCAAATATGAGTTGGGGCTAGAGTTAGGAGTTGAGTTCAAGAAAGGTGAAGTTGAGAAGGTCACTTTGAAAAGTGAGTCTTAATGAGTCTATTAGCCATTTATACATTTCCTGAGAACTGGGGTAGGTGGGAATGTAGAAAGGCCACTGTAATGCTAAGGCCCTTTGAACAAACTGGGTGATTTTAGCGATTAATACCAGGCTAGTTTCTGGTTGTATGGATCTAGAAAGTTCAATTCTGAGCAAAGCATTATTCATGAGGTGGGAACAGACCATTTCTGCTGTTTCCGCCATAGCAGGGAAATTTTCTCCATATCCTGAGAAGGTGTCTGTTATAGTAAGAAGAGATTTATGTGTTTTGTTAAGTGGCATATGTGTGAAATCTATCTGCCAGTCCTGTGCTGGAAGATTACCCTGAAATTAGTGTGGGGTAAAGAAAGAAGGGTTGGGGCAGTCGTTGCAGATAGTCTAAAGAAGGGGGAAAAGGCTGGGTTAGAGGAAAAGAGACTGTAGAAACCAGTAGAAAAGTGGAGACCCACATGAAAGGCCTGGTGAAAAGCCACTAGGAAGGGGTTTCCCTTAAGCATCAGAGAGACAATAACTGTCCTGTAGAATTTTGAACCATTTGCTCATACGGTGGAAAAATTTGTCAAGATCAATGAGAGTTTGGAAGTCCAGTGTGCCATTTTCAGGCAATCAAGACTGATTGCCAAGTTTGTATTGATGTCAAGTTGTATTATTAGCAAAGAATATGACAGCAAAGTATAAATGGTATCTCTGGGCCTGAGAGAGGAAAAAGACAAACTTAACCTAGTAGACTGAGAGGAGTGAGTGAAGCAAGTGGGGACTTGATCGGGGGAGGGGGAGGGAAATGGGAAGCGGTTGTGGGGACGAGGCAGAAATCCTTAATAAATAAATAAATTAAAAAAAAAAAGAAAGTGGCTGAAGGTATAGACTCAAAATCTGAACTCAAATATGGTGGATTCCAGAAGCCTGAAGACACAAATAATCCAATCCTAGGAGGGCCAAGTAAGCAACTTGGTTCTGTTAGGAGAAATTATAACTGTAATATGAGTAGGGAGACCATCCTTTACCTTTTATGATTGCAGATAAATTTAATGAAGCTTAGTTTTTAAGGAAAGAAAGCTCGAAATAGCACAGCTAAGATAGGGAACATCAAGATTTATTTTCAATACTTAAGAGTTTCAAAACATAATGAAAAAAGAGTGTCGAAGTATTTGTAAAGCAGAAGAAAAATTAGAACAATATACTAAGAGTAAAATTATGAGAAAATATGAGAGAATTGAGGATGGTTATTCAATCTAGGAATGGAATCCCCACTTGTAAGGGATCAAGGGTGTTGAAAGCCTATAAAACTGTATACTAAGAACACAAACATAGTCAGCGACAGTTGAAATTCACTACTGGTTAGGCCCAACTACATTTTTCCTTTTGTATTCCTTCATGTTTACTTGCTTCTTGTTCAACACTTTCATGCTAAAGATGAATCTCAGGATACCATGAATGCCCTGTGTTATATCACAGTGTCCCAACAGACAGTGTTTTACATGTGGTTTTGTATATGATCATGAAAATCTTATTTCAGAGATTCCTGGTGACATTGACAAACTTTGATTATTATTGCAATTCATGCTTGTAAAATTATAATTATGTTTTTACATCACATTGTGGTGGTTTTCGTTTTGATTATTTTTGTTATGTGCTACCTATTATATGTCAATTGAATTATAGCCATTTTCAACTTTTGAACTATTATAGATATTCAATCAATCAGCACCTGATAGTGGATAAACATGCAAGAGGGTTGCAATATTATTGCATTATGTCCTTTTCTCACTTACTATGCCCAGGTGGTTTAATTAAAAAAAAATAAGATCAATGTTTGTTCAAATTGTTTTTACTCACTAAAGAACACATTAAGAAAGACAAAGAGCTTTTTAATGATCATTTCTAAGTGCCTCTAAAGAGCTGTTAAATTGGATTATGAGGAGTGTTTTGGTAGTGACTGAAGTGTTATAAGAAGACAATACCTGCTTTGTGAAGTAAGGTAGATAAAAAATATTCAATGTTCCATGTTACTTTTCCTACACATGCTTTAATGAACCAGTGTGTATTTCTCTATTTCTTCATGAGATTGCCCACATAGTGGGCTCTTTGTCTTTCTTAAGGTGAATAATCTTGGCTTGTCTTCAGTTTGTGGAATGTGTTCACCTTGGCAAAACTGATTTGAGAAGAAAGACAATTCATAAAAAGCTTTTCATACTAAGGTTTAAAAACATTGATATTTATAACTTTTCTCGTTTCATATTAAGTCATAAATACCAAGATTATTCACTGTATCACTTTTGTGAAACTTGAAGCTTTCCATTGAATTGTGCTCTCTCTCTCTCTCTCTCCCCCCCCTTCTCTCTGCAGTTTCAAAGGGTTTCTTTTTTTCTATTAGTTACCTGATGCTGGTTTTGACAGAAGTGATGAGCAAGGGATAGCTATTCATGAAGCTACAGCCAGTATAGATTAGTAGTTGACTGTATGCTTTGAAGGTAAAAAGCCCTGAGTTCAATTTTCAGCACCCTAATTCCACCAAAGGCACTGCCATAAAGTAAAATAATGGGAATTAAAGATAAATATAAGTAAAACTAGAGAAGAGAAGCAAAGAAAGAACAAATACACAGGGATTTCAATTTGATGATTATGAAGCTAGAGATGTGGCTCTGTAAATATACTAGCTGCTTTTTCCTAGAATCCAGGTTTGGTTCACAGCATCCACATGGTGTCTCACAGCCATCTACAGCTCTAGTTTTAGGGGAGCTAACACCTTCTGGTCTCCACAGGTATCAGGCAGAAATGTGGCATACAAACATACATGCAGGTAAAACAGTCACACACATAAATGCTAAAATAATACAATTTAAAAGGAATATAGGTATCTTCAATTAAAACTTATGCTTATGTACAAGTAGAGAATTCATTCAAATATATTTCCTGTATTGACACTAGTTCAACAGAGAGATTAAGTTGCTTATTTTCATATAATTTTTCATTTACATTATTAGTTATAAAATCAGAATAAATCAATTATAAAATGAAGCAAAATTAATGGTTTTCATTTTTGTTTTTAAATCTCCATCTCTAATTCACAAACTCTAATAAAAGATTGCTAATATAGTTCAAGAAACATTGAATATAAGGGTAGAATTGAACATCATTTAGCAAGAAGAATGAGCAGCAACTTTAAAAATATTGCTATTTAATAGAATCTCTACCTTTCAACCAAGTTATCATTCATTCATTATTATAAGTGATCTACCATTGAACTATCTAACCAGACATTTTCCTTTTTAATTACTTTTGTTCATACAATACTTTGATCGTATTCTTTCTCCTGTCCCACTCCAATATTCTTCCCACTAACTTTAAGCTCTCCCTGTCTCTCCCTCTTCCGCCCCCCCTGGAAGAAACACCAATCCAAAGGAGGGGTGGGTAAACCCAAATAAAAACAAACAGGCAGACACAAACAAAAGAAGGAAGGAAACTAATAAGAGAAAAAGTCTTACCAAAACAGAACAAAACAAAACAAAGGTGCTTACAAAAAAACACCAACAACAAAAACACGGAACATTTTGTGTTGGTCCACTACCACTAGGCATGGGGCCAGCCGTTGACTGTGGTTGACAGACAGTGATATTCTATTGAAGGAAGTTGATTTTTCCTTTGCCAGCAGATATCGGATCATGATAGCTTCTTGGTTAGGAGCTGGACTATATGATTTTTCTATTTTTGAAATGAAAATTACCAATTACATTTTAATAATCAACTTGCAGAAAAGTTCATGTTATTCTCTTAGTATTATTATGCTTCCCTTAAACATGTTAGCTACAACCGAGCAGTGGTGGTGCACACCTTTAATCCCAGACCTTGAGAAGCAGAGGCAGGCAGATCTTCATGAGTTCAAGGCCAGCCTGGTTTACAAAGTGAATTCCAGGACAGAGAAGCCATATTTTGAGAAACAAACAAACAAACAAAAGTTAAATCCATCCTTTGGGGTGCCATTCAGAAAAGCATTTGTTTTTGTTTTGTTTTTAGAAAAACTAAGTGAAGGTGACAGTTTTAGCTCACTGAGAATTATTTTGACTCACTATTTTTAAATAACAAGCCACTGGAAGAATGAAGCATAGGAGATAAGCTAGATTTCAAGCTGACAATGCAATGAAACTTTACCACATAGGAACAAAATGAGAGAGGTCCATTGAATATTTTTATTTCCTCAACTGGACTTTCAATGAACATATTGGGTCAGAACTAAAACATTTGTGTTGCCATACGTATACAGCTACACATTAATGTATACATATAGTATATAATGACTACAGAAAGTTTAAAAGAACACATTTACTAAACATTTTTCTAGACTTTTTTTTTGAAAACTCAACACTGCTCAATTTATTTTTCTATGAAGCCAAAAACTAATAGTGAGTAATTAGGTTATCATCATAATCATTATTGAAGCAGGATGCTAGCTAGCTATAGGAGCTGTGTAAAATATATTGACTGCCTTCCTCCAGAGTAATTGCTGGACCAAGCCTCTTTGTGCCCATAATCAATTTTAGCAATAAATGTTCTCTAGCTTGAAGCACTTTGTCCCACAAAAACTCAAGAGCTCTTTGAAAAAAATGATATTTCATAAAGATTTTAATCATTGATGTCTTTGTCTTGTATATGGACAAGTATTGATTCATTGTCAGTTTTTAATCACCTCAAATCTCAGCTAACACAAACACTATTATTTCAAGTATACAGGTATGACACAGCAATTTTCTTTTCTTTGATAAAATTCCTCATGTGTTCCTAGGTTGCTCTGGGTCGACAAAGTAGATTTGCTGGTTGTAACTATGCTTTTTTTCTGGATGCCTAGTTGCCTCCTAGTGTGTAACACTCTCCTATGAGATAGCTAGGGCAACTTGTCTCTCTTTCACACCTCTCATCTTCTCCAAACCTGGCTCAGGTGTGTTTCGACAGAAAAAAAAATTCACACAGAGTACAGAAAAACTGGTCTAACCCTTTTGAGGCCAACATTTGGAAGTAGGATGCAAACCTCTCTGATGCATTTTACTTGTCAAAGCAAGTCAGGGGCTGACACAGATTCAAGAGGCAGGAAATGAGGAAGAGAAGAGCAGCGAGACCACATTGAAAAGGGCATGGGCTCATTAAAGGATGAAATATTTGGACCAATTTTGTTGTTAATAAACCATTTAGAGCAGATGTTCTTGCACAATGTAGTTCCCTTGCCAAGTAATATTTTCATATAAGAATAGCCTCTAAACAATGCCAATATCAGTCTTTCTGAAATAGTATAGTTAGTTAAAACATAATTAGTTAAAACATGTCTAATTTTATTAAAATTAAAATATGGCTTAAGTGTATCAAAATTAGAAGCCATCTTTAAAAGTCTAAAGACAATAGATGTGTGTCCATATTTCTTTGAGTGCCATAACAAATATTCTCTGATGTAGTCTCTTATACATCTGTAATGTGATCATTTTCTGCCCCTCAATAGAACCTATGCTTAAAGAACTGGCTTACTGCGATTAGGGTAATCATAAAATGAAATTTGATCCTAGCATCTGAAGGTCATTGTGCTTGTACTCTCTTCCACCTTCCACATTTTCCTGTTAATAATTTATTCAACTTTTAAGAATCAGTAGAGAAACTCCTACTTTCTGTTATTCTCCCAGAATGGAAAAAAAATCTCTCTTATTTGTACCAGCAGCACATTTATGACACCAGTCTCAAGAGGATTATAATTATAATTGCTTTAAAGTACACCTCTTTCCGAGAAGGTGACAAAATCTGTGAAAACAATAGCAATAGGTAAAGGGGAAAAAACACCTTTCATCTCTCTATTCTTCCTGATGTGTGGGACAGAATGAAGCATGTGACTCATGCTGATTAAATGTTGTGTAACTTAAATACTTCTCTCCTTTGACATGTGATGAAAACAAGTGAAGTGTTATATAATTTAACAACATTTTCTGCACAATTGAGAAAAACCAGAAGAGCAGTTTAAATAAGTGCTATTTACTTTCAAGTACCATTTTCTTCAAAATAAATCCAATAAATGGAGGATTTTTAAAATGCAACTGGCATGTTTATATGTTTATGAAATGCCTAAAGTAAATGCACAAACCCAAAACTTATTATTTTATTTGCTGCTAATTTAATCCTCATCACCTTTTAGGACTTTAATTTTATTTTTCACTTTAGTTGATGAAAACAAGAGAATAGTTCTCCAAACCTTTAGACAATATTGCCTTAGTTGAGTTACTGCTCAGGAGCAGTCTTCGCCATATTTGTTAAGAATGCCAGTCATATGGATATCCCAAGGAGTTAACAGAATCTCTGATGTTAATCAATATAACAATTTACAGGTTTCGTTCTTTTTTCAAATGTTTAGTCTTTGTGAGGATGTATTTATGGGTGTCTGCTTGGAAAGTGACTAGATGAGCACGTGTGGTCGTGTATATGTGGAGGTCAGAGAACAACTTTGGGTGCCAGTCTATATCATTACTTGACACAGGGTACTTACTGTGCTCAACACTGTGAATATCAGCCTAGGTTGAACCATCTTCACAGCCCTAAACCTGAGAAAAAGATCATAATGTATATGAAAGAAGTACCACTTTGCCCACTAGCTTGCCACAGATTCAGCCCAGCATAAAGAATAACTACTTTTGTCAAATAGCATGTGACATTAAGTAACTAAAGGGAAAGAACAGAAAGAACTGATTACATGAAAACGTTGCTATCTTGAGAGAGTGGGGAGATGACTATGTGGTTAAGAGCACCTCTTGCTCTTGCGGAGGACCTGGTCTAGGTTTGGTTCTCAGGGTCTCTTCGCAATGCTCCGGCTTCTGCAGGCATGTGACATGTGCATAGAAGAAGAAGAACACTCATACCCTATGAACAAAATAGCAAAGTGAACAACAAAAACAAGTTTTAAAACTCGCATTTTGGAGATTATGTAGGTGCCCAAATTATAATTACCTATCAGTAATTCTGAATGATATTATAAACAAATCACCATAACTTAAACAACATTTAGATAGCAAGAATGGTTAAGAGATTGGTAGGTAAAGTGTCTACATTTAGAGTTTATGTAATGCTTAATTGTGGTGACTTTAGAAAAATTATTTGTATTCTCTATGCCACAAATTTATTATGTGTAAATTATAGGTGGGTTTCCTTGGTTATTGTAGAACTTAATTAAAGCAAAATATGTAAGGTACACTGATGTTTGGCTCAAAAATTAATGAATAAATCTATGTGAAAATGATTCATATGGAAAAAGCCAGTCTTCAACCATGTACTACTACTACAATATTGGAAACATCTTCTGGTTCAACTTGTTAGAAGGAAATAGAAATACAAGAGGCATAGAAGCGTTTACTTACATATTCTATACTTTGTAACCTTATGAATCACTTCCTTGATTTAGTGTCTACAAAGTGGCCTTCAGTATAGTCTAATAAAATATTATGAATTGACCAAGGTTCACTTCCTCAGTTAGCAGCAGAATAGCATGATTAGGGGAAAAACAATGTTTTGTCACACACGTTGAACACATACAATTGCCCAGGACTGTAACTAGGAAAATATATATAAATTAAAGATTAAATATAAATTTATTATTTATTGAATACATGAATGTTAAGTCATTGCTTTTACATGTGTGAATAAAGTTATACCACCGTAGATTTTATTTCATTCTAAGTACTGATAGATAATATTTCCTCAGTAATCTTATTTATTATGTCATATTTGTATATGACATGTATATATGTATATGTGTTTACATACTTCAAAACAAAATGCTTCATTTTGACAACTTCATGCTATATTTTTATGTAAAACGCTTGTTGGAATAGATCATAACTCATTTATTTGCCTATCACTATGTGTCCAAATATAAATAATTTACTATGTGATTTAGTATAAAAATTAAAGGTATCTTTCAGTATTTCAATGTATATGGAACATATAATTCTTATAAAAAAGAGTTATTAAATTCAAATATTGTAAGTCTTCTATGTTACATTTTTTAATTTCATTATGGCTATATAAAATAATATATAATACAAAATTACCAAAGTTTTGCAAATTTTAGTTTTTGAAAACATGGAGAAATGAACTAGGATTATCCATGGTAATTTACAAATGGTAAATCAGAAGTCTAAGTAAAAAATTCATTTTTTTAAACAAAGTTTGTAAGACATAGACTTTATCAGACAATGAAATATGCTGACTTTGTTAATCATGTTTTTCCTTTATTGTTTGAAACAAACCATTTATAGACAATGACTGGATTGCCTTTGATTGTTGTGTTGCTACTGCTCAAGGTTGTAATGTGAAATCTGCCTGAGTCATTTTTTATGAACTTAATACTATAGCATACACATTGGTTGCTAGTGATTATGTTTTATAAAGATACACTGCTGAATAGAATGACATTTTGCAACTGGGGTGAATGTGAAAGTATTATATTATATAACTTAGCTGTTGAGTACTTCTTAGCTCCAAGGAATAACTTGGCTTTTTCTTCATTATCTTTGCAGCCAGATTTCAGTGCTATTTCTGGTACATAAGAGTCTCTAAAAGTATTTGATGCTAAGTGATAATGAATAAATACATGTTAATTTTCATCTGTTAAATCCTAAGAACATTCCAGAACTTCGATACTCCTGTTAAAGAAGAAAATGTATTCCAGTGATACATTTTGGTTTTTGCGATGACATTCCTAGAGATATAATTGGTAAATTAAGCCTAAATAAGAACATTTGGGCTTTCAATTCCTGCCTGACATGGATGTCTGCGACAATTTTTTTGCAATGTGTGAAGTGTCAAAATAGTGATGGTTCATCCACTTTCTCATTTTTCTCTCCCGAGTAACTAGCTTGACTATACAGGCAGATTCCCTAGCCCAAGAATTTCCAGGTGCATTTATTTGGCTAATGGCAGCTCTTAAAAGAAACATGAAAGAAAGCATCTAGAATGATAAGGACACTTGAGTGATGGGAGATCCTCTCAGGCAGCCTTCTTACTTGTTTAATTGTCTACAGGCCAAAAATTGCTCTCTTCTCTGAGTCTAGGAGTAAACATAGTTCTCTATTCTAGTGGTTTCATAAGACTCTATCTTCATCTTTGCAAACATTCTTTTGATAAGCTTTTACAATATTACTCATTCTTGCAATGGCTGATTGATCCTCAAAACAAAGTTGGAACCTTACTGCCTGGTAAGAACATTTAACATGAAGGATGACACAAGAAATATAATTTGAGTTTATCAAACACTTTCTCAATCTGGGACTATATTAAACACATTACATTCATTAGTTATTTAATCTTTATGATATCAAGCTAGATAGTGCTATTGATCACTCTGAATCTAAGCTCACAAGAGGGAATTGTCAAGAAGTATGAGCATTATCATTCAAAATACAGAATAAATTCATGATAGTTAGCATCTTTTAAGCATATCTTATTTTTTTAAAATTCCATTCTACATAAAATTTTCACATCATTACCACACAATCTGGGTAATACAATATTTTGTTTTTAAAAACTGAAATAATTAGGCATGGATTAGAAGGGACACTTGCCCACATTTCATAAGAATATAGAAGATTTGGATTTCAATAAAAGCATTGTGAATGTAGAGTAAATTTTATTCATAAAATTACAACTTTTGTGCTTTGTAAAACACATTTTATCAGAGTGAAATTTTCTTTCCAAATACTCTCTCTATAATCCATAACCCTTTCAATCATTACATTCCTAAAATTAAAGCTGAAGCATGTTTAATTTGTCTTTATTGAGAGGCTTGTAAAGCATTATTAACATGTATTGTTCACAATTTGTACAGTGCTCATTCTTAAACACGCTAGTCCACAGAAGTATCATGAGGTTGTTACTGTTTCCAAGTATGATTGCTGTTCATTGAGCTATATAGCTTAAGATATATATATATATATATATATATATATATATATATATATATTCCTGTATGTATATTATGCTGCAATACAATTGTTGTTAAATTTTTTAAAACCATACTTAAGGAATTATATCACCTATGAAGAGTTCCTCTTTAAACTATAGTGGGCTGTTTCATTTTGTGCTGAGCAGTCAGTCCAGCAGCATTGCGTCCCCGGAGATCTTGAATCCTCACTTTTGCAGTCCTTTTGCTGTTTCCAGTGTCCAGACATTTGTAATCACTGAGCAGTCTCTTGACTTTTTGAGCAACAGATATATCCAAGGCTTGACCTTTTTGTAACCAGAAGGTCATGCTAAATTATCCGTGTGCTCTTTACCTCTTACTGGAACACTATATTGATCCTTCTGTATTTTCAGGTTAAAAGACTAATGTAACTCCGAATAGTTAGAGGCCCCTTAAACAGCTTCACAAATGCATTTCTGAGCTTTTCACAGTTGGGTTTTTTTTTTTATTTTAATTGTTCTCCTCTTTGTTTATACCACCTATTAATATTTTTAACATTGTAGGGGCTCCCATGTTTCTTAGTTCTTTACTTACAGTACTATAGAAGGGTTGCTATTTTATGATCACTTCATCTTGCTACTTGGGTTAGCAAAGAAGTCAATAACCTCATGGGTGAATCTGCTGAGTAATGTCAAAAGTTCACTGAGTTCATTTAATAAAGGAAGCATTAGTCATGAAAGGAACTGAAGACAGAGAGCCACAGAGTCATGTGGAACAAAAAGGATGTGATACTTTCTTTTACAAAATCATTTTCTGCACTTGAAAGGAAAGCCATTAACGATGGGATTTTAGGAAAATAGGATGCTTTTCATTACCCTAAATGTCACCTGTGAACAAAAAAAAAAAGATGTTACAGATATCAAAGAAGAAATGGGACAGAAACAAACTGAGATTTAATTAAAATAGCCAAAGAAGCAACAGAGTAAGGGCGTGAATCTTCTATGAGCTTTCCAATCCACCATTTATTTCCTCATTCTCAGTGATTTATGTGCACAATTACAGTTCTCCTTCCTTACTATTCTTCTAGGGGCTACACTTATACTCTTATACTATTAACCTACTATTATAGGGGTTGTACTCATATACACTGCAAATGAGCTCAACATTTTCTATGTGATTCAATAGCATGCTAAAATTTCACATGTACCTAGTACTTAGCGCTAGATAAATACAGAAGCGCTAATAAAATAAAGGTTAAAATCAACCCATATTTATTAAATAAGAATGAGTTGCCCATCAAAATGCAATACCTACAGAATACAACATTTTTTCATTTAAACTTCACAAGTGTGCTCTGAGCTGTTATTATATCAATTTCCATTTTACAAATAAGTTCAAAGGTTTACTTGCTTTACTAGGATACCATAGCTAGTGAACAGGGCACCTGAGTACCAAAGTTAGCTTCTGCTGCCTTTGTAACCTGTGATCCTTTGCAGTATATTATCTATAATTCTGTCTAACAAGAAGTTGAGAGTAGTTAAAACCAAGTGCAGGATGCAGGAGTAATGAGATTTTTTTTTCTCTCTGTGGGGTAGTCATATTACATGTAGACTAAGCATCTGAAGCTCCGTGACATTTCGTTGAGAACTGCTTTCGTAGATGGGAATTTTACTCAAAAGTGCTTTGATATTTGCTTTTACATTAAAGCAAACATACATTAAAGGAAGCAGGGCAAACCCTGCTTCAGCATGTGCTCTTAAAGAACTGTTAAACCTTAAGATATTGAATTGATACTGCCATATCCAGGATGAATTCATTCAATCTCATTTGCTGGAATCATGTTTCTTCTGGATGAAAATATGGCCAGTGGAACAAATAAGACTTGGATTTCTGTTATGAGACTTCAGTGAATCATTGGTTATATATGTGCTTTGAAAACTGATAAAATAATAGTATCAGTCTCTTTTCTACTAACATGCTGATTCCTTGCACTAAGATCATCAACTAGTTATACTTGGGAACCTTTGAAGAGAGTAGTATCATCATTACTCCTCTTCCATTTTGGTCAAATTTGCCATTAAAGGGAAAATTACCGAGTCTGCGTCACATTTAGACTGTAGGTAAGATTCTCTAAGCTTGTTGGTCTTTACTTCTTTTCCCTAATCAAAGCATATGTTTGGTGCTATATGATATTTATATTAGGTGCTCTGAGACACATTTCATATTTCCCACCTTCTATTCTTTATGAATAAATGTCAGTTTCTCATCATTGTTCTTCTTGGTTTGTCAGAGTTTGTCTGGCAACCAATATAGACGCCTGGTATGGCCTAAGAACAACAATCTTTGCCAGAAAAAAAATACATGTGCTTATATTAAAAACTGCTATATCCGGAAGATGCTTCTTTTCACAATTTTAGAAGACACTCTTTTCTCAGTTGCTTTGATAAAACTTGCTGCTGAAATAAACAGCATTTCAAGTTGTACTTTAATTTACTTGGAAAACAAAATCTCAGTATTATGTTTACATTCTTGATATTTATGGTATTATTAGGAAATATACAGTCATCTGCTTAAAGAGTCATAAAATATCACAGTTTTAAGATTTGCTTATACATAATAGTATACATAATAATCATTTTAAAAATCTTTCAGCATGTTAATGTTTTGTACTCTTTTCATTCTTACACTGTAGTTTCAAAAAGAACTACTGGGGCATAATTTCAAAAAAATAGTTTGTAAAAAATTGTCCTTAGTTGATATGATATCACAAAACCTGAGCATACAAGAATGAGTAACTTGCCTGCAGAAGCCAGGATTTTCTTCATAGAACGCACCTATCTAGGCAGCTACAGGGCCAATCATTGACATTGCTATCTGATTGTGGGACAATCCAACTTTTATGTCTTTAATCATAGATAAATCAATATTTTTTCTTGAATACAGGGATTTTCTTGATAAGTAAGTTACAAAGTTTATTTGCAATCTAAGTGGCTTGTGAGTAGTGGCAAATCACTAATGTTAGGCCTGTTATTTGACACGCAGGAGAAAACAATTCATGATTCGAGTCCACAGACTGGTATTTCCACAGTTATGTTTTCCTGGATCCACTTATTTAATATTTGTGGTATTATCATTCTTGAATATGTTTTCCCAGTTGGAAGGAACTACTGTCATCTGAGCATTATGTGTCTGATTTACCAATATAAGCTCCATGCAGCATCTTGCATAGGTTTGTTGATGTTCCATTAATTTCAGTGCTAGATAAGCTAAGTCTTTGTTGATAATCTGGGTGATAAGAGAGCTGGAAATAATCTCACCAAGAGGAATTGTGGATATTTTTAAATGAAAACTAGAAAATATTTGGAGTGTCTGTCAGAAGAAACAGTATCTGTACAAGATAACAGAGTAGAAAGATGAGGTTGAAAGAATAGCATGGTAAGATGGAAGGAGCAGAGAGAGGCTTCAAAAGTTACCTAGAACCAATGCAAAACATTGGATTTATGATTTCTAGTTTTGTAACAAAGGGCTGCACAGCCAAGTTCTTTGTCTCAACTGCTCCCATAAGATGAGTGCATTACTGTTAAGATGACGGAAACGATGCAACAGTGATAAGATCCATTTGCACAATTCAGTGTCTCCCATCCCTAGTTTCTCTAAGAATTTTAGGACTTCTTAGTGATTATAGTAATTTTTATGTTCTTTAATGGAATTTCTAAGTAGATATCCTAGAAAAATAAGTGGAAAACCTTATTAGAGTTATTTTCACCCTGTTTAATTCAATTTTTCTACCTACAGCCTCACCACACTGAACACCATGGATCTTATCTGATCCCAGAAGTTAAGCATGGTTAGGCCTGGATAGTACATGGATGGGAGACCAACTAGGATTACTAGGTATTTGGGTGTAAGACCACCTAAAATTACCAGGTCTGATAGGCTTCAAACTAACTACTGGCTAACTAACTAAAATAAATCAGATATTCTCAAAACTTGATTTGTTTTAAGATGAGAACAAGACTTTCTGAATTATTGTATGTAAGGTGTGACAAAAGGATGTTGAATAATATGACACGATAATTAAATTAATTACGCTCTAAATTTCAACTTGCTGTCATTAAGAGTTTACGTACATTTGTCCTAATGTTATAATTTCTTTGATCCTCATGATCAGCTTGAACTTTCTTTTTCATCCATTACTCCTGGCCACTTATTAATTTGATACATCAAATGCCCTTAAATATAGTTTTAAATTTCCAAAGCCTTTGTCATAGATATGAATCATAAAAAAATTGTAATTTCTTCAAGTGGGTGTGTTTTTTTTTTTTATTTCAGTTTGGAAAGCAGCGCATAGACAACCTCTTCAGTGACCTGCAGGATGGGAAATGCCTCCTAGACCTCCTGGAAGGCCTGACAGGACAAAAACTGGTAGGAACCTTCTTTCCTTCTTTCTTTCTTTCCTTCTTTCCTTCTTTCTTTCCTTCCTTCCTTCCTTCCTTCCTCCCTCCCTCCCTCTCTCCCTTCATTCTCTTTCTCCCTCACTCTCTTCCCTCGCTCCTTCTTGCTCTCTCTTTTCTTTCTCATGTGTATGTATGTGGGAGTGGATGCATGTTTTCATGTGGACATACAGACATGTGTGTGCATGTGTGTGTGTGAAGGCGAAAGGTTGACTTAAAATATCTGGCTCAGTCTCTCTCTGAGGCAAAGTCTCTCCCTTGAACCTAGACTTCATCAGTTCAGCTGGTCTATTTAGTCAGCTTTCTTCTGTGGTCCCTGTCTCTGTCTCCTGAGCCCTCGGATCACAGACAGGTTACCATACCTATTTGGCAACTATGTGTGTGCTAAGGATCCATACTCTGGCCCTCAAACTTGTACACTGAAAAATTTCCCCAGTCCAGGAAATTTATTGTGAAATTTACAGTAACCTCAATGAAGTGTCAGACCTCAAAGAATTAGTTTTATTTCAGTTATCTAATAAAATTCACCAATGTATTAGATAAACAAGACAGTCTTATTACTGAACTAAATCATATTATAAATTTCTTTTTTGGCATTGTCTATCTTATACAGAATAATATAGTAAAAAATTCAGCAATACATTCTGTTAATAAGCAATATTTGCCTTTACTTTTTAAAAATGCTTCTTAAGGACTAATTGTATAAAATTTTATGCATAATGACTTTAAACTTATCTTTGTGCTGTTTTATATTTTGCACATATTTTAAATGTACCTGTATTTATAAATAAAATTATTTTTAGTACAGCATAATAAAATGTTAGTATTTAGTCTGATATCCAAAAGCAAATGAGATGAAAATGTAATTTCCTTTTGAGAAATTTAACTTGTATAACTTTAGAACATCCCTATGAAGGACATAACATGGTAATACAATGTTATAGGTCACTAAAGTCATGGAAGAGTCTGAGTTCAGTTGATGAAAGTCTCATAATGGAGAAAATCTCTTAAATCATAATCTCTTGACTTAGAAATCTTTTTAGATGTCTATTATTCTTGTAAGCAGGGCTTAGGACGCCATTCTACCTACAGTCATCCACTCTGCGTGTCTAATGAGCCCTATTCAGTTACTGCTTTAATCTTATCTCTTTTCCCTTTACTATAGCTCTCCAGCATGCGCATTTAAGCATGTGCCTGCACATGAGCACGACCCCACACACAAGCCAAGGCTTTGTATGTACTATAGAAACTCTAGCTGTCTATCAAAGTTAGATCTGGCCAAAATCCTATCTCTGAGTTGCCTCCTGCAATTTTCCCACACCAAGCCAAGTTGGTCCCTGTTCGCTCAGTCATTGCCCAGAATTTTGCTTTGTTGTCTTGTTTACCTATTTTGCTTTGTGTGCGTCTTTGTGTTCTGACAGTCCTTGAAAAACATTGGCTTCTGCTTGCTATTGAAGGCTTTTTAGAACAAACTTCTAAAATTAATTTCTCCCTCTTAAATTCCATAGAATTCATTTTTTTTCTTTTAATTACTTAAAATAATATTTTGGTACGTATATGGAAGCATGGCTATGAAAATGATTTTCAAATATTGTAGCTATGCTGAAAAGCCATACTTTGTGCATTCATTTTTAATTAACTTCAATAATTATATAGGATTATAATGTTACTCTATTAACTCAAAGTGATACATTTTTCTGGTTTACTAACCCATTTGTCTTATTTTTGAGATTATAGTATAATTACATTTCACCCTTTTCTCCTTCTGATTCACTCATATACTCCTCTCTACTCTCTTTCAAGTGCATCACCTCCTATTTTCATTAGTTGTTTTTGCATGTATATACATAAATACATGTATGTTCCTTAAAATAATCTGGTCTGTATAATATTATTTATATGCATGTTATTTATATGCATATTTGATATATTTTTATGAAATTTAACTTGGGTTGATGACTTCCTAAAATAAAATATTCAAATTCTTTACATTTAAACTTTTGTCAAATAGCCAGTTGGAAGGGGCAGTGTAGGCTTAGTCTTAATTTCACTTTATGCATATATGATGTTTAAATGTATATGCAGAACATGTGCATTTTTATAATGGTGATAAAGAAATTAGTGCCTGTGAGCATCCAGCTACTCTTGGTAATTATGTGTCAGTTCTGTTCATAAATAAAAAAATAAATAAATCTCACTGTCTTTCATAAACTGTTCTCATTCTCTGCACACTAATGATGACATTTTGCTGCTTTTCTGTAGAAAACATGTTTCTGTACCTTTGTTTTCTTGATGTTTGTGGTGGTAAATAGAAAAATACTAAAATGTAGGCTGTTATCACTTGGACATTCATGGGGTAAAATTTTCTAAGATATGAAAAGTGGAGATTTCTGTTAATGAGGCTATGCTTGGAGATGGAGGAAGTGAGGGAACAAGACATTTATGTCTTTTACAAAGGATACTAGTCAAGTCATCTTGACGAATAGAAGACTTAGGATAAATGTTGGAAGCTTATCCAGCCAGTTTAAAGAATAAGGTTCTCTAGGGTATGGAAGTCTTAAGAAGGTTGGGAAGACTCTTGGAAAGTACACGGTAAAATTAAAAGTACAAAAGTACATTATTTATTCTATACATACACAAAGTAAAGAAAAGGTAAGAAAAGAAATAAGAAAATTCTGACTGCATAGTCCCAGCCCAAATGTTAAAGCCTTGCTCCACTGATAATTTCTGTAAATACATATTAATTCTTTTAAGATTAGAATAATTACATATACAAGTTGTATGGAACCATTGGCATTGCAAGTTGCTTAATAATAATGTGAAGTACCTTGCATGTACTACCAACTCCATACAGCAAAAATCTGAAAATACTATATCAAAACTCCCCATCTAACGTCTTTACACACATTCCTATTTAAAGTTGTAGAACAGCTATTTTTATTAGCTCTGTTTTAACAGGTGAGACAACCGGAGAATGGGAAGAAGTTTCTCATGCTCACATAGTCCAAAAGTGCAAGAGCAAAACGTTGAAACCAGGTTTTGGAGGTCATGACTTTTACTAAACAATAGCCTCCCTAAACTTAAAATGAGAGCTATATAAATCACTGGTTTCAGCAGCTGATTTGTTCTGACATTGTTTTTGAAGATATCAAGGAAAAGTTGTTAGTAGGAAATGACTTTCTGATATATTCCTGGAGATAGCTAATGAAAACTTGCTTTAAGGGAAATCCATCAAAAATAATAATTGTTATTAAATACAAGTATCATAACAATCGAATTTCTAAAACTTATCAGTTAGAAAAAATAAGGTGTTGTGTATTTTCATTAATTATGCAGATGCTATTATAAAATTAACAGATGGGATATAACTTTTGGGATAAACTAATTATAAACTAAGAAGCCTGGTTATTGAAATTTTGAATTCTAGTGACTAGGACAACTAGGTAGTAGTCAAAGAAATACTGTTCTTATTTAACATTACATATTTTGGTGATAATTTATTATTTGTGAATTTTATGCATTGTATTTTGAAAATATGCACCCTCTCCTTCCAACTCTGGCCATTAGCACCCTATCCATCCTCCTACACATTCCCAACTGACATTGAAAATCATTCTTTTTTTACATTTTTTTGGAGGGATGGGGTTTGAGACAGGATTTCTCTGTAGTCTTGAAGCCTGTCCTGGAACTAGCCCTTGTAGACTAGGCTGGCCTCGAACTCACAGGAATCCACCTGTCTCTGTCTCCCAAGTGCTGGGATTAAAGGCGTGCCCCACCTCTTCCTGTTTTGTTTTTGTTTCTTTTAAAACATTTCTTATTTTGCCATTGAGCCCAATTTCTGTTGCCAAGCTCGTATTGGTAGTGGGATCTGCCCTAGTGTGCAGCTAGTCTACCAAGAATCACATCATTAATGGAAACTGACTTTTCTTCTCCCTGTTTTTATCAGATAGCAATAACTCTGCAGATGGTTTTGGGATTTTATACCCACCAACTTCCTACTCTATATTGAGATCTTGTCTTGAACAGATCTTCTTGTCCCAATCACACATGTTTGTTTCAATGTGCATCCAACATGCTATGTAGGGAAAACATTTTTTTTTTGTCATCAAAAACCTCTGGCTCTTATGACTAAGAATATCCCTAGGACTTGGAGTAAGGGATATAATAAGTATGTCCCATTCAGTGCTAAACATTTCAGAGACTCTCGTTTTCTGAATGCTCACTGAACATTTTGTGTGGAATAATTTGTATTTGACAATTCTGTACCTTATTATGATTTATCTGACAATGTATTTTTGATCAGACTCACCTCCATTTTCATCTCCTATGTCCCTCCCTCTATTATTCAACCTGTTATTCTTTTCTATTACCCCCCTTTCTTTTATGACTGAGTTAAATAAGGGTCGCTTGTTTGAGCTTGTATAAGTGGGCTAGTTAGTGAGTAGAGTGTGGGCAGTCCAAGAAACTCACATCTCCTTCAAACTTTTCTAAAACTTACTTTTCTATCTCACTGCTTACTTTCCTTATAGATTTTGTTAATGTTTTCCATCCTTGATGCTATTATAACAATATACACTGAGCTAAAAAAAAGTGAAGGCACAATCATTCCAAATTGTACTGTGTAAAGGGAAAATATGTGCTTTCTTTCCCAGGAGGTGGATTCTTTATGCTAAAGATGTGCTATGCCAAGGACAAATCCCAAAGCCTGAAGACTATATATATATATATATATATATATATATATATATATATATATATTTCACAGTATGTGTTCATTTAAATGTAAAATATTCAAGCTTAAAAGTGAAATTTATATTGGTCTTTTCAGGTAGATTTTTTTTTCTCTCTTTGTTCTCTAGTAAACACCATTTCTCTCTCTCTCTTTTTTTTTAGCCAAAAGAAAAAGGATCTACAAGAGTTCATGCTCTGAACAATGTCAACAAGGCACTGCAGGTCTTACAGAAAAATAATGTAAGTGGTGACCTGAACAGGGTCTGAACACCAGGAAACAGCATGTTTAATGTTTGAGAAAGGGCTTTGGCCCAAATGTAGATAAGGCTTCTTAAGCTCTCTTGTAAATCGCAGAGGCTCTTATTCAGAGCCCCTGTGCTAGTTCCTTTGTATGTGCTTGCAGCTAATGTAATTCTGGAAGCCAATGAACACAATCATAGAGGACAGAGAAAGGTGAAACCTGTGCCTGCTATGACTTTCATGTTGTTTCTATATGTTACTTGATGTAGCTGTTTTAATAGACTGACTGAATCCTTCATGTAGCAGTATTCTGTAAAACAAAGAGACATGGATTCCTGAATGGTATGCCATGTTTTCAGTTCTACTGCTAACATACTTAGTGCGATTCAAGCTAATATTTGTGACACTAAACACACATTGAAAATAAAAGTTTAACAAAGAAACAACTACTGTGAAGGGGAAGAATTGTTTGGTTTAGTATACTTGGATGAAAATATATATGATGTACTAGAAAAAAATAAACAATCATAACTAAATGAGTGATCAGGAGAGAGGAGATCTAGTCTCCTCTGAGAAAGACTGAACTAAAGTTTACATCATGACCTTGCAGGGAGATAGTTTTCCTTTCATATTAACTTCTACAAACTTTCTTATAGACCAATAGGTCTATAAGGCACTTTTGGTATATTTCTGACTATATCCAACACTCTTTAAAGTGTAATTTCAAAAATATTTACCATATATTCTTAAAATAACTGCAATACATAATAGATTTTTAATATTGTACATTCTTGCATGTATTTCTCAACTCGTCTAGTCATAGTAGGCTAACATAAAGGATATAAAATTGGAAACTGTAAAGTAACAGGTTGAATTTATGAATGTACGGTCATTGTCACGTTTAACATATGAAAGTTATCTTATTGAAACTTTACAAACATGATTGCTTTCCAGCTTCAAATTTTCGGTTTTTCTGATATTAGACTAAAATGACCTAATGGAAATAACAATTTTTCTAGCATATTAGGTAAAAAGAGAAGTTCTTTCAAAAGTAAATACTGGAATGAATATAGATAAAATCTATTGAAAGAGTATCTAAAAAAACTGCTGTTTTGCTGAAGAGAATTCAAACAAATAACAAAAACACAGTATTATAGAAATCTTCTAAGTCTATAAATAAATCTTAATCATAATAGATTTTATTTAAAGTAATAGAATAATCATTTTAATAGTAACATATTTAATGTTAAACGAAGTATAAGAATAATATAAATACTTTGAATATTTAGAATAGTTATTTCATTTCTCCTCATGCTCCAAAGCATAGTAGACAGATATACAAAATAGCATTCACTTTCTATAAATTCTCCTTATAAAGTTGAGTATAAAAACACAACAGTTTAATAATTTTGTTTAATTATTCCGAGCTCAAATCTGTGCTGTCCTCCAGGCATTAAGAAAGTTCTATCTTTGCCATTATCAGTAATGTTATTCTTTAATGCTCTAGAATGTCCAGAGACCAATAGATATATCTGGTGCTATTTATAGTTAGAAAAACAATTAAGAAAACCTTTAATCTATAGTCTGTTGTGAGAACCACTAGCATAATGATCATAAAAGTCTAAGTTATCTTGTGAAGCCAAATGCAGTAATTACTGTCCTGAAACAGAAGACACATTCTGTACTGACTGGATATTTTTGTGTGTGTCAACTTGAAAAAAGCTAGAATCACAGAGAGGAAGGAGTCTCAGCTGAGGAAATGCCTCCTTCTGTAAAATCCAGCTGTAAGGCATTTTCTCATTTAATGATCAATGAATGGGGGAGCACCCAGCATACTGTGGGTGGGGCTATTTCTGAGCTGGTGATTCTGGGTCATATAAGAAGGCAGGCTGAACAAGCCATGGGAAGCAAGCCAGTAAGCAGCTTCCCATGATGTCCTCTGCATTAGCTCATGCCTACCAGGATCCTGCTCTGTTTGAGTTCCTGTCCTGACTTCTTTCATTGATGAACAGCAATGCTGAAGTGTAAGCCTAGTAAACTCTTTCCTCCCCAACTTGTTTTTGGTTATGGTGTTTCATTACAGCAATAGAAACTCAAAGTAGAACACATCCAAACCCAAAGTTCAAAAGACTATAACTGAGGATTAGTTCCATAAACGGGCACCATTGAAGGACTTAACCATGGATAGTGATGCATTAAGTGGCTAGTTGAATAAAAACACTTACTTTCTCTGAACTATAAAAGAAAATTGCTAACTTGATGAAAGGTGTAGCTTTAGTAGAGTACCATGAGATAGATGTGCAACACAATATGAATATATATATATATATATATATATATATATATATATATATCTCAAACAATGACCTGGTGACTTGAATCTTCTCTAACCACCTCATTAATATCCTTCCAGTGTTGTTGATTGGATAATTGCCAACATGAATATGTGTTGTGTTTGTGGGGAGGAGGCTATATAAAATCACAGGCAGTGGACTTATCTCATAGAAAGAAAATAACAGGTTAGGTGGGTTTGGGTGTAAACAGGGCAGCATACAGTGTATGAAACATCCTAGTTGTTCTTACTCTGTTGTTCTGGGTGAGTCTTGAAACCGATACTAAAAATCCTTATGTTGTCCATTGTCTCGCATTGCTGAGCAAATAAGGAAGTCATTCTCTTTTGAGACCATGCTACTTCCATGTGCTGACAGGAAGCAGAGATGGTTTATCTTTACAATATCAACCAGGTAACAACATACACATCCCCCTGGGGCAGAAAAAGGTTAGAGAGTCATGGTCATTTCTAATGCTTCAAGCTAAACCAGTTCTTGTTTCCTCTTTTTCTATAACTTCGTTTAAAAAAAATTATTTACTGACCATTTCATAGGTGAATAATATATTTACATCATTCCTCCCTTTTTTTCCATCCTTCAATTCCTTCTGCGTCCCCCACTTCCTCTCAAATCCACGTCCTTCTATTTTTTTAAAATATTATTATTACAAATGCACAGATACACACACAAATACACACACACACACACACACACAGAGAGAGAGAGAGAGAGAGAGAGAGAGAGAGAGAGAGAGAGAGAGAGAGAGGATGTGGGGGGATTGGATAACTTACCAGGTAGTTTGTCCCCGAAGAAGACTAATTTTTCCTCTCTCAGTAGCTGTATTAGTTAAAGTTTCTATTGTTGTGAAGAGACATCATGACCATGACAACTCTTATAAAGGAAAACATTTATTTGAGATGCACGTTACAGTTTCAGAGGTTTAGTCCATTACCATCATAGAAGGGAGCATCATGTCTGGGAGTATGGTGGAATGCAGGCAGACCAGATGTGGTGCTGGGGATTTCTACATCATGATCTAAAAGGCAACAGGATGTGAACTGTCTCCTTGGGTGTGGCTTGACCATGTATGAGACCCCAAAGCCTGCGTTCTGAATGACACACTTCCCCCACCAAGGCTACATCCTCTCTACAAAAGCACACCTTTTAATAGTGCCCCTCTCTATGGGAGACATTTTCTTTCAAAACAACACTGCAGCCAGTATATTGCCTGTAGCTTTTGATCCTGCATTGACATTGGCATGTCAACTGATGGCGTCATTTTCAGGTCTTATTTACAAAGCATAACCTGGCCTTACCACAGATACTAGTACTGAAGGAGGTGTGGCCAGAGTGAAAGAGATCTGAAGATGAGAATAGAGACACAGGTGTTCTGAAGGAAGAAACGGGAAGAAAGGGAAAACTTTAAGTGGTATTGAGGAGGGGCAGCAGCTCATTCCTGTTCTTTTATCCCCACTTGAATTCTGCTCATATCTTGTCTTCATAGAACATGCACACCACTTTATGGTCTGATTTTATTTTTATGTGGCAGTGGTTTTATCATGACATTATCTCTGCTATCACTGGTTTAGTTTAGAAAAACCATGTATTGGGAAGAAATCACTTCTAAGTCCAGTGATACCATCATTACAATATTTGCTGAGAGCAAAGCTAATTTGTTTTTCTTTCTTTCTTTTTTTATTGATTTTTATTGAGCTTTACATTTTTCTCTGCTCCCATGCCTGCCTATTTTTTTGTAATAAAGTTGGGCTGGCTATGGTACTGAGAAACAAAGAAAGGATAGTACAAATTCCAAATTCCCGCGGAATAGGGTGACACTATGAAATCACTTTGTTATCTCACCAGGTCTAGATTTTACAAAATTATCTAGAGCCTCTATTTGTTTGTGGCTTTTTTAAGGGGTAGAGAACAAATTTCCAATGAGAGGGAACATTTTTCTCGTATCAATTCTATCACTTCAAAACTATTTTTTTTTGTGTGTGAGCACTGTTTTAGGAGAACTTAGAAGGCAGTTCTATGGTATTTTCGGCCTTTTTTCTCTCAGATAAGATTATTTAATGTGTAGTTTAAATTTTCTGTGGTTGGAAGACTCCTAAATGTGTAAAAGGCTTGTGGCACATAAATGAGCACCTGAGTTTGGATTGCCAATGTGCACATAAACGCCAGCCATGTAGGTAGAAGCCTCTAATGCTGGCACTGTGAAGAAAACCACAAGTGTTGTGCTATAGCTATGCCATGTCCGGAAGACTGTGCTCCTCCCTAACATTTAAATCTTACACTCCTTCAATATCTTGTTCAATATATTCCATGATGCTTGGACAGGTTGATATTTAGGGCTAAAATCAAAATCAATTATTCTTAGCACTTTGTCAGTTGTGAATCTCTTGCATTAACTGCTACAAACTGCAAACAAGACAAGCTTCTCTGAGAAATGCTGAGAGGAGAACCGGTCTTTCAGCACAAACTTAAATATTTACAAGGCAGTTTGATAACATGACCATTTGGCAAAACAAAGTTGGTTATATGGCCTTGCTGGCCAGGGCATGTGACCAGGTCCAATAATACCAAGGGTGACTTCCCTTCTTCAAAGTGGGTGTCTGATAAATAACACTCCTGCCACCTTTCAACAAGTGGCTACAGCTAGTCTGGGAACTGGATTTATAGCATGGAGAGAACACAGCTGCAAGGATCATTGGTCGCTTTTCTCCCGCAGCTGCCTGCATAGCATCTTTGGGCACTGTGGAAATGAGCCAGCAGGGAGGAAGTTTCCATCTCAGCTCCAGCATGATATCTGTATGTTCAACGATAAAAGTGTGTTGTGTCTTTAGAAACAGGCTCTTACCATAAAACTCTGCTGGGTATCCAATGTAACTAGCTATATCTTGTAGTTTGTGGGGGCCTAATGGGAATTGCTTCACAAACAGCACACAGAGAAATAGCCTACACCTGACACTGACGTTTTAACTTAATAATCCTTAGCTTCTGGAATCTGCATTTTTCCATCCATACAAAATCCCCCCTTTCATACTTCTTAAAATTAATTTTAGTCATGTTATAAAGTAATATGTTTTGATGTGACTTCTTTATAAACCATAATTTGAACATTTTCTTCAGGCCACCAACCAACTGTGCTCTGTCATCTCCCTGGCATTTCCAAATTTTATAGTTAAGATTTTTTTTAGAAAGGTATTATTTCTATGACTACATTTTCTTTTTTTTTCTATGCACACTGAGGGTTTTGTTCAGCTATTCAGAGGAATGAATATATATCATATTCATGGAAATGAGTGGAATTGGAAATTATTATACTAAGCAAATAAGTGAAAAACAAACATTACAAGTTTTCTGTCATACACACAATGCCTCTATCTATCTATCTATCTATCTATCTATCTATCTATCATCATCTACCTACCTACCTACCTGTTGATCTCTCTGTGTATACAATCATCAGTCTTTATATTATCTGTACATATGAAAATATAAGTGATATTATTAGGGGAAATTATATATAAAATGGAGGAAGGGAGCCAGGAGGTGGTGGCACATGCCTACTATTCCAGCATTCAGGACAGAGGCAGTTGTATCTCTGAGTTCCAATCTCATCTACAGAGCAAGTTCCAGGATAGTCCGGGACACACAGAGAAATCCTAGAGGAAGGGGGTGACAAGAAAGGATGATAGGAACAGCAGCAGCAACAGTAACAACAACAACAACAACAAAATTCAAGAAAGGAAACTATCACAATACATTCTTCTACTTGGAATACATACAAGAATATAACATAAGACAGAAATGAAGCTATTGTGGGGGGTGTACATTCTGAAACATGTAGGGAAACAGAGAGACAAGAGGTTATATATTAGAAAATCCAACATTTAACTTGTAGACAATGTTACAAAGAGGCTCACACTGAATTGTACATTTTCTTTTTTTAATTGAATTTATTGAGCAATACATTTTTCTCCCCTCCCCTCCCTTCTTCTCTCCTCCCCTTCAACCCTCTCCCAGGGTCTTTCAGGGTCCCTGTACTCCCAGTTTACTCAGGAAATCTTGTCTTTTTCTACTTCCCATGTAGATTATATCCATGTACATCTCTCTTAGAGTCCCCATTGTTGTCTAGGTTCACTGGAATTGTGAAATGTAGGTTAATTTTCTTTGTTTTCTGTCTAAAGGACTTTTGAGTGAGTATATATGATATTTGTCTTTCTGGATCTGGGTTACCTCACTCAATATGATGTTCTCTAGATCTGTCTATTTACCTCCAAATTTCAAGATGTCATTATTTTCAAACCTCATAATAGGTCTTCAAAAGACTTGCTCATTAGAAATGCTGATTTCCCATATTCCGGAAGAAACCAGTACTGTTAGCTCTGTGAAAATACTAACTGTTGTCTATTTGTCAAATGCTTCAATGATTTGTATCCACATCATCATCATCATCTGTGAAATATTCCAAAATATTCTTTTGTAAAACAGAACAATGCACAACAAATACATATCTCAATTTTAAATTCATAGTCCAATGCATTGTAATATTGTTACTCTTAAGCTGAAGAATGCTTTAATTTAAAAGAATTTGAAGAATTAGATAATATGAGTTTGCTAGTCTTACTAAATAACTTAGACTTTAACTTTTGCAGTGAGAGGAAGACAACTTTTTCAAGTATATTTATACCTAACCTGAGGTACTTGTTTATCAGTGATACTTTCATATGAAGGTTTTGTGTAATAATACTTATACACTTACAAATAGCATTACAAATTTTAGATTTTATTAAACTTAATGTTAATAATGCTTTTTAAAATTGTATGGCCAAAATTGCAAGGCTTGGAAAGGAAAGGTTATATATGCTTGCTTTTAGAAAAGTAACATAATATATTAACACATATGAAATGTATATTGCATAAAAGAATTCAATTTAAGTAATACTGCATGGAAAATTATATACATTTTACTTTATTCTGTAATGTAAAATCATTAATGAGGAAAATATGTGCTTTCTCAAGTGTTACTCTCTAGTGTCAAACTATAAAATAAACTTAATTATGTTTAGTTATAATACCTACTTTGCCAAAAAGTGTAGATTACATTTTGTAGTCTCCTAGGCTTCCTGAATTGATACTTTCATCTTGATTTGTTTCTTTTAAATTGCTGGTTTGTTTTGTTGAGACAATGTTGCTCTGTGTAGCAGTCCAGGCAGTCTTAGAACTCCCTCTGTAGACCAGGCTGGCCTCAATCTCAGAGATCTGCCTGCCTCTGCCCCTTTAGTACTGGGTTTAAAGGCATACACCACAATTGACTGAATGTTTGTTTTAACATATATCATCCTTTCAGGTGTTTATGTTTGCTCAAGGTTATAGGACTTAAAACAAACAGACAAAAAATCCTATTCATTGTTAAATATGATGTAAGCAATATATGAAAACATAGCTTCATTAAAGTATTGTCCTATGTTACAACACTGAGATCAAAATGTTTAAATTATAGAAAGTCATTTCATTTGTTTGAAGCCACTATTATTTTAACATATCTTAGTCCATATATGTGGTATATAATAGCTGGTAAAAGTTATAGAATGAATGACTTCATAAAATTTAAACCATTGGAAATAGGGAAAGAGAACAGTAAAATGGCTCACGGGGTAAAGGTTGTTTGTTGCCAAGATCAGTGACCTAAATTTGATCCACAGGATCCACATGGTTGAAGGAGAAGACAATCTGTTAAAACTTGTCTTCTACACATACATTGTACATGCATACAAAATAAATTAACAAAAATTGTCATAAGTCAATATTAAAATGATACAAACAAAGCAGGGATTGAGGAAAACTTGGTTTCATGGACAGGTATACAATCACAGTATTTTTCCCTTTTATTTTATATATATATATATATATATATATATATATATATATATATATAGACTATTCATCATTCAATTATAAAATATACATTACATGCATGTCTCAGTGGAAGAAGAGAGCGGTGATTTATGTCATAGTTCTTGAAATTTTAAATAGTTTAAATCTTAATTTTTTTTAGAAAAGCACAATACTGCAAGGCAGTGAAACCATATTGAATTTTCTCTAGTTTCAGATTTAAATGCATTGTATTTAGAAGGATTATGTAAATCCTTGAGACAAATTCACTTAACTATAGATAAGTATGTTTAACTACATGTTAATAATTTATAAAACTCTTAGGATGTTTATAAAGGAAACCTGGATCATTAGTATGGTGGAAGAAACTTAGTAGGTTATTTACTATTCGTGATAAATAAATATATGGATGTGAAATACAAATAAATGATGAAAGTATACTCATAAAAGGTAGCTACTAGAATAGTCATTTATCTAATAAAATCCAATCCATGGTAGGTTGTAAGCCATTAGTCACTGTTTAAGAGTGTCAAGATTCTGAATGTATACTCAAACTTTTAAAATGACATTAAATATTCTCTTTTAAAATGTGTTCATTTTTGGGTGCAATTATTTTATAAAATTTACTTTGTAGTAATTTTGGAATAGCCCCATTCAAATAGCAAGACTGAAGAGCGACAAAATAGTTTGTGTTTATTTCTTTTCCCTTCATAATTTGTATCTTTTATTCGGGTATTATACAGAAAAACTAAGGAATAC
This sequence comes from Microtus oregoni, assembly GCF_018167655.1. Taxonomy (NCBI): domain Eukaryota; kingdom Metazoa; phylum Chordata; class Mammalia; order Rodentia; family Cricetidae; genus Microtus; species Microtus oregoni. Next base: position 68,063 of record NW_024544252.1, read on the forward strand.
AAGTATCTACACCTGCAAATAAATGTGAATTGCAGAAAAGATCTGAGAAAGCCACATATCTTGAAAACATACTCTGAGAATTTTTTTTTATTTTCTGTTGGCTAAGTGGTATGGATTAGTTGTCATTAGGGTTTGCAGCTATGAAACATCCATGTCATTGCTGGCCCAAAATGCATAAACATTTTATTTGTAAACTGTCACTTTCCTTACTGAATGAACTGTAACTTTAACTTCCAAGTTAAAACTGTAAAAGAGTTAAAAACATAAATAATGGAAAGTTTCACCATCTCTCCTCCATTGCCTAGAATAAAAATGCATGACAAAATGAATTAGTGTATTCAGTCATAGAATTATTCTCATCGATCATACTCACATATACACACACACACATACATCCTAGTATTTATTATAAGAATATCACTCACTTTTACCCATTCCTCCTCTCTTTTTGATGATTTGCTCTAATTTTTATTCCTCAACTTGATTTTTTAAAACTAGTTTCTTCTTTCGTACAATATATCCCAACCACAGTTTCCCCTCCCTCCACTTCTAGCTCCACCTCCAGCACCTTCCCATTCACCCAGATCCACTCCCTCTCTGCTTCCTCTGCAGAAAGGAGGGGATCTCCAAGAGATGACTTCCAGACAGGACAACAGAAGATACAATAAGACAAGGCAAAACTCCTCATTTTGAGACTGGAAAGTCAACTCGCTATGAAGAAAAGTGTCCCAAGCACAGGATAAAGAGTCAGAGATCTGCCCATATCCACTTTTAGGATTCTCACAAGGGTAGCAAACAAAGAGCCACAACATACACAAAGGACCTAGTGCAGATCCATGCAGGCCCCATGCGTGCCCCTTCAGTCTCTGTGAGCCCATGTGACTCCTGCTTAGCTGATTTGGTGGGACATGTTCTCCTGGTGTCTTACATTTCCTATCACTCCTACACAGTATTTCCTGCTCCTATTTTCACTCATCCATTATCCAATTGAGATTTCCAATTTAGACGCTCTATCCACATATCTGGCTGTGAGGCTCTGTTGCCATGAGTTGCTGGAGGAAGCCTCTTTGATAACTATAAGAAGAGGCACAAATCTATTACTATAGAAGAACGTCATTAGGAATCATTTCATGACTTTTTTTTGCCACTTGCGTTTGGTTCTACCATAAGTCTCTGGGCAATTCAGTCTCTGGTTCCTGGTCATACAGGTAGTGTAGGACATGGCCTTCTTCTCTTATTGTGGACAAGTTAAAGCAAAAGTTGATTGGCCACTTGCCCTTGTTCTGTGCCACCATATCTTTCAGGCAGAGCAGATTGTAGGTGGAGAATTGTGTGCCGGGGTTGGTGTCGAGGTATGTAGTTCCATAGCCTGCAGAGTACCTTCTTGCGATGAGACTAGAATGTAGAGGTGAATGTTACAAGCTTGCCCTGCTTGATTTCTCTATGGTCAGTGAGCTCAGTGGAAGTTGTCCTCAGCAACTGCTGTCAGTTTTCAGAAGATAACTTTTTTCCTAGCATCAGACTGGGTTGTTTACACATCTCCATAGGACCTCTTTGGCCAACAAGAAAAGACAGTCCCACCACTAGTTGCCTTTTCTGACTACAAACGATGACCAGTTCAGACTCCCTACCCTCTATTGTGCGGAGTCCTCACTAGAGTCACCCTCATAGATTGCAGGAGTTTCTGCTGCACTAGGTTTCCATACCACCCCCTCAACTGCTCCTAATTCCAACAGTCCTAGTGACTTCTCATCACACCTATAGATCAATGAATCTCTTAACGCTTAGGAAAGAAACTTTTGTTTGCAGTCCATTTCAGTTAATATAGAGATCCACAACCGGTCAAGGTGCAGAGAACAAAGAGATTGGAAAGTACTCAGCCTTAAAGCAGTCATCTGGATCATGCCCCCTCTTCCTGATGCTCGGGGATCTTTGTTAAAGAGGAGGAGGAATGATTTTAAGAGCCATAAAGAATAAATGACTCCAAGGAAACAATATTTTCTTGCATTGTTTACTGCAGTGCTACATTGCAATGCCAAAGCAGTTGCAAATATGAATTCTCAGCCATACAGAGAGTTAAGCTTAAGCCAGACAAAATTCCAACATGGAGGGGGGAGTTGAGCAAGAAGTCCCACCCATATCTGAGTTCCACCCATACTGATAGTGCTTGGAGAGGCAAAATCAGTTTTCTTTAAATCGTAGCCTCTGGCATGTTTATCATACTCCAGTGAAGGCCACATACCCAAGAGTATATGGAAGCAGAAGTTGGACATAATGGCCTTTATTTTAAAATAGAAAAGGACACAAATGGGTAGGGTTTGAAGAATGTGATGGATCTGAAAGAATTATGGGAAGACGCTGACTATTATTAAATATATTATTAAATATTTATTATTAATAATATTAAATACATTTAAATAATATTAAACACTAAATAATTATTAAATATTAAATGTATCTATAGTATATATAGTAAACATATTTTATAAATGCATGTGAAAATGCACACAAAAATCTACACACAGAAAAATATATATACACGTACTTTAATATAATGAAAACTATCATTATACTTGGTATTGAAGTGATATAGGCCACAATATTTATCCATGCAGAGTTTAAACTAACACAAAAGAAAACCTGCTAAGATCATAGCAGCATGCAAATATCTAACAACGAGGGTTGGATAGCTGTTTTATAAAATATCTAAAATATTAAATGCAGTGTAATTATTAAAATGAATAAATAATGGGGATTACTGTTTACAAAAATCATTTTATCTACATATGATCTCTTATTTGTTTAAGCCTTGTGGATTTTTGTCTATGAAAATTGCTTATATCATATAAAAGGATGTTCGTCTTACTTTCTTTTCTATTACTGTGAGGAGACATCATAACAAAGGCATTGTTTTTTTTTTTTTTTTTTTTGGTTTTTCGAGACAGGGTTTCTCTGTGGTTTTGGAGCCTGTCCTGGAACTAGCTCTTGTAGACCAGGCTGGTCTCGAACTCACAAAGAACCGCCTGCCTCTGCCTCCCAAGTGCTGGGATTAAAGGCATGCGCCACCACAGCCCGGCAAAGGCATTGTTTTTAAATAATAAGTTAGAGCCTTGCTTCTATTTTCCAGAGGGTGAGTCTAGGACCATCATGATGGGAAGCATGGCAGCAGGTTCACAGCAGGCAGACAGGCATCAGGCAGGCACAGAAATAGAGCAGCTGCAGAAAGCTTACATATTATTGATAAGAGAGTGGCAGAGAGAATGAGACTGGGCCTTGTGTATGCTTTTGAAACCTCAAAAGCAACTCCCAGTGACAAGCCTCCTCCTGCAAGGCCATACTTCCTAATCTTTCCCCAAACAGTTTCCACACACTAAGGACCAAGCATTCAAATGTATGAGCCTATGGGGTTAATAATGCATGCGCCTATGGAGTTAATTCTCATGCAAACTATCACAATGATCATAGATGTCAAGAAAAAGCACAAGTTTGTTGATCATATTAGGATAAAGTGAGAAGAAAGAGGGATAAGCAAAAATAGAACCATTAACTCACGATAATTAGGAAAGAAACTTAATATGTCATTCAGGCACTTGTGCAAATAAAATGTTTGAATGTATAAATAAATAATAGCTTAAAATTTAAAATATTCAATTTTATTTGATATTAGGAACAAAAATATAAAAATATGCTTATCAATAGAATCTTATATAAAGTTGCAATGTATATATATATATATATATATATATATATATATATATATCATGTGATGTTCAAATCAAATTAAATACAACTCTTCAAATACCACATATTTCTGGTGAAAAATTCCAAAATCTTTTGTTCTACCATTTTGAAATGTTCACAACATTATTGTTGCCTATAGTCACCCTATCATGCAAATTGTATGACAGAAATTTTTGCTTCTATTATACTGTAACTTACTGACCCTTAATTAGCCTTTTCCCAGCACAACCTTTCTAATTCCTGTGCTCCGACTATACTGTGACCCACATTCTAGTCTCAACATCAATATAAATCAACTTTTGGAGATTTTGCAAAGGAGCTCTACCAAACAGTGCTTGACATTCTGTGCTTGCTTTATTTGAGATTACATAGCTAAATGCAGTTCCAACCATTTTATTAGAAATGAAAGAATTTAAACTTTTCAATGACTGAATAAAAATGCATTGGGTATATGTACCACATTTTTCCTTGGTATATTAGGTTTTAGACACAAAGGCTGATTTCATTGGAACAATCCTGTCTCTCTGTCTCCCAAGAATATGAGATTATATACATATACCACAAGGCCCAAATTTATGTGCTTAATTTTCTTTAGCTCATGTTTTGCTTAATTTTAATTAATAAGCTTGGAACATAAAAGATAAGTGACATAGTATGTCTTGATGGTGTGTTTTGTGTTGTTATAAGAAATTTCGCATAACTGGTCACTTACCAAAATGTTTATTAACAACTATTACTACTACAGGTCAAAAGGCATGATGTTAGCATGGAAGATAGAATCACATGTTAGAAATCTGTGTGTGTGTGTGTGTGTGTGTGCATGCGTGTGTGTGTGAGTGTGTGTGTGAGTGTGTGTGTGTATTTTTGTGTATTTGTGTGTGAGGGAGAGAGAGAGAGGAGAGAGAGAGAGAGAGAGAGAGAGAGAGAGAGAGAGAGAGAGAGAGAGAGCTTGGTTATATACCAAGGAATGAAAACAAAAATACAAACTGAGAAAACCAAAATTATATTATAGTAACTTTTATGGAAACTAATCTAGGTCCTTGCTATACATGTCTTTATACATGAAAACCTATTTCTTCTAAAGTTGATTCCCTCAACAACTTGAAATTCTTTCACCAAGTCCCACTTTTATGTTTCTCCATCTCTCAGTTCTTTACAAAGGGATCTAAGCTGTCACCATATGCAACCCTTGAGGACAAACAAAATTTACTATGAAAAGTAAAACACATATTTTGTTTCCCAAATCAGTCCTCTGAAGAGACAAGATAGTCACCTATTAGCTACAATTGCTTTTATAAGAGTTGTAATATTTTTCTAAAGCAAGAGATTTCAGACAAATATTTTCATCCAAAATCGTCATATCAGAATTTCTTTCTTTCTTTCTTTCTTCCTTCCTTCCTTCCTTCCTTCCTTCTTTCCTTTCCTTCTTTTTTTTTAAAGACAGAGTTTCTCTTTGTAGCCTCCACTATCCTGAGACTTGTTCTGTAAACCAGGTTGGCATCGATCTAATAGATATTTTCCTGCCTCTGCTTCTGAGTGCTAGGATTAAAGTAGTGCACCATGACTTCCAGGCCAGATTTTCTTTTATACTAAATAGAAATACTGCTGATTCTTCTTATTTTATTTTTATGTGTTTTGTTTCTAAGTTTCAACTTGATTTGATACTAGTCAGCATGTCATAATTTCATGCATCCTTTTGTGAATTATTACTATTATCCATTTTATTTGGAGAACTCTGATTGGTCTCTTTAATGTGCAGTGGTACATTCATATGTTAATGCTTTCATTATCCAGTTCCTAGGTACTTATTTAATATGGAAAATGAACTTAAAAATGCATTTCATTTCATTTTTGCATTACATTTTTTAATCTGTACTGTTGCTTAGGCTCTAAGAATAGCTAAATGCAATACTTTCACATTTTGTTTTATTTATAATTAATCATTTGCTATCCATTCAAATAGTTTCTTTTTTTTATCAGGTTGATTTGGTGAATATAGGAAGCAGTGACATAGTGGATGGAAATCATAAGCTGACTCTTGGTTTGATTTGGAATATCATCCTCCACTGGCAGGTAAATATACTACCAGACATTGCCTTTTTATAAAAGAGGTTGCTAACCCCTTTCATTTAATTGACCTACAAAATAAACACATATCACTGACATTACCTAGCCATCTTCCCAGGACTGCCTTTTAAATTTACACATGTATGTCATTTTGGATAGGATAATCACAAAATATGTTCTGGAATAGTTGTAGGGATATTGTTGAAATTTTGTCATGGGGTAAGGTTGGCAAAATAAGACAAAATCCCAACCATATCTAAAAATTTTTAACAAATATGTGCACTTAACAAACTATAGAATTTTATAAAGGAAAAATTATCTGTTCCTTAAATGACCATTGTAAAAAAAATAAACTTATCAATCTTGTATTTTCAAAATATATATCTATAATGATGAAAGATTAATAGAATAGGAATATTTTTAGGAGTATGCCTGTTATACAGTCAGCTTTTGGAATCGCATTTTTCTCAATAACTTGAGGATAGGGCTTTTTGTGCTTGTCTAATTTATTCTAACTCATAGGTCATTTGGTTAAGTGAAAATCATATGAACATTTAAAGTCATTACAACATGAGCTTAAATTTAAACGTACCTATTTACTAACTTAACACTATTGGATATAATGTCATAATAATTCCTTTTCTCTCAAAAGGGAAATGCATGAACATGTTTTCATTTCCTATCAGGATTAGATGAGAAAATAGCTGCTGTTAAAATAGTGGTGTATACTTATTTTCAACTGTAAGTAAAAATGACAAGGATTGCTTAGCATCTTTAAAGAGTTTACATATTTGGAGATAGTTGAGATATGCCTGCCTTTTCTTTTTTCTAAGATATATTTTTAACCATAAATTACTAATTCTTTGTGTAAAATTCAGTGTTCTTCAATCAGGCTTAATTCATCTGTTCAGTAGCTTCTCAAAGTATCTGTAGGAACGAATGTTTTTCTCTAGTCAAACGAAAATTTTAGGTTATTTACAGAGATGTGTAACCATCACAACAGACCAATTTTAGCACTTTTATACTACCTCCAGGGGAAATTTCTGTGCATTTAAAATCTGTCAGAGCTACTACTCTAGTCTTGGAAAATGACTAAAGCATTTCTTTGTATATATTTTTGGTTTGGGGATATACTGCTCCAATGGGATCTTCTATTTTTATTAGAAATTTTTTAATACAATCTTTTCTCATTTTGCATAGCTATCCCCATTCCCTCTGCCTCCCCTGCTCCTGCCTCCTCCACCTTCCCTCTACACCATTTCCCCCATCCACTCCTCAGAATGGTTAAGGTTTCCCATGGGGAGTCGACAAAGTCTGACATTTCACTTCCAGGCAAACCCAAGGTCCTCCCCACTACATCTAGGTTGAGCAAGATATCACTCCAAAAAGAATGGGCTCCGAGATATCAGTTTAAGCACTAGAGATACATCCTGGTCCCACTGCTATTGGCCTCACACACTGTCCAAGCCTCATAAATGCCCCCCACATTCAGCAGGTCTAAATTTTATTTATATACAGATGTGCCCACTATCAGTCCAGAGTCAGTGAGTTCTCACTAGCTCAGGTCAGCAGTGTCTGTGGGTATCAGCATCATGGTCTTAACTCCTTTTCTCATATT